>NW_016913695.1:105535-124960 GCF_001483705.2 Eufriesea mexicana | reverse complement strand
CGTCGTGTCAATGATGAAAACATTACAATCGTGAAGTCTTTAACCACTTGCTCTGGCAAGAAATTCATGGTCACGTGTGCCAGAACGGTCCAGTGTTTCTGTGACAAAAGCATTACGACGTGTATACCACGTCGTTGGCGATTCTACGACAAAAGCATTACGACGTGCGTGGCACGTCTTTCTAGCGAAAGTGGTTAATTTCAAATCCTTAACCCTTTCGCTATGGCGGGCATCGCCGCGAAGTCTTCCCCATAGAACGAAGCGACGTGTCAAAGATGGAATCATTACGATTGTGCAATCTTTAGCATTCGGTCTTTTGACGCAAATCTTTTGAAGGACAAAAAAAAGGAGGAAAGATCGACCATCGCAATAGCGCTTGGAATTCTTTGCGAAGAGGAACGGTAGCACTTGTCTTAATTTTTACTCCATTTTTGTGGCCAGTGACTACAGTCACCCGTCGTGTTTAGATGACGTCTCGTGGCCGGTCACTATAGTCACCCGTCGTGTTTAGATGGCGTCTCGTGGTCGGTGACTATAGTCACCCGTCGTGTTTAGATGACGTCTCGTGGCCGGTCACTATAGTCACCCGTCGTGTTTAGATGGCGTCTCGTGGTCGGTCACTATAGTCACCCGTCGTGTTTAGATGGCGTCTCGTGGTCGGTGACTATAGTCACCCGTCGTGTTTAGATGACGTCTCGTGGCCGGTCACTATAGTCACCCGTCGTGTTTAGATGGCGTCTCGTGGTCGGTCACTATAGTCACCCGTCGTGTTTAGATGGCGTCTCGTGGTCGGTGACTATAGTCACCCGTCGTGTTTAGATGACGTCTCGTGGCCGGTCACTATAGTCACCCGTCGTGTTTAGATGGCGTCTCGTGGTCGGTGACTATAGTCACCCGTCGTGTTTAGATGGCGTCTCGTGGCTGGTCACTATAGTCACCCGTTGCGTATAGATGGCGTTTAGTGATTGGTGCCTATAGTCATCCGTTGTCTATAGGTGGCGTCTCATAACCGGTGAGTATAGTCACCCGTTGCGTATAGGTGGCGTCTCATGACCGGTGAGTATAGTCACCCGTTGCGTATAGGTGGCGTCTCATAACCGGTGAGTATAGTCACCCGTTGCGTATAAGTGGCATGTCGTGACCGGTGACTATAGTCATCCGTCGTGTTTAGATGGCGTCTCGTGGCCGGTCACTATAGTCGCCCATTGCGTATAGATGGCGTCTCGTGGCTGGTGCCTATAGTCACCCGTTGCGTATAGGTGGCGTCTCGTGACCGGTGAGTATAGTCACCCGTTGCATATAAGTGGCGTCTCATGACCGGTGAGTATAGTCACCCGTTGCGTATAGGTGGCGTCTCATGACCGGTGAGTATAGTCACCCGTTGCGTATAAGTGGCATGTCGTGACCGGTGACTATAGTCATCCGTCGTGTGTAAATGGCGTCTCGTGGCCGGTGACTATAATCACCCGTAGTAGCGAAAGAGTTGAGGGGTAATTTTGTGAATGGCAGGCGGAACAAAGGGTATTTCGAAATTTTGAACGCGCCATTGACGTTCGCATTAAGTCTGTAGAAGTAATTGGAACTAACGTTTCCGTGCAGGAATTCGTCACATAACTTCGTATTTGATCTAACTCGCGGAAAATACTCGCGAGTTGAACTACCTCTCAAGTGAACCCGAATCGGATCTACGTCTGCAGCTACTTTTGGAACATCGTTCTCGCGAAAACGGGCGAAACTGGGCTCGCGATACAAACACTGCTTCATTATCTTACCAAGCTTCGAGTTTATACGTTTTCGAGAAAGCGAACGTATAAATTCGCCATTTTGCGCAATTATAGATGGAACAATCTTGAATTTTGATTAGAGGACCGTCACGGCTGTCGAGAAAATTAGAATTCCCGTAATTTCGGATCGATTACTCGCAAATTAGTTATTTAGATTCCATCAGGCACAAAACTCGAGGAAAATATATTTATATTTTTAGTACGATGATCGATTTTCCGATATTTTCGCGAATATTCTCAACTATTCGATTTTCATAGGATAGTTTCATCTTCCTTTTTTCTGCGAAATAATTGCAAGTTTTAGATTGTTTAAGTGGTTGTTTTCATCGAAGTGGAGGGTTTTTAATCAACTTGAAAGGAAGATCGGTTTATCGATCTTTTTTATTGCAATAAATCATTCACTGATATTTGCACGAATTTTCTCAAAGATTATTCGATTTTCCTCTAAAATAATTGTATTATCCAAGTTTTGGACTCGATGCGAATAATGAAGCTAAATAAATTGTAAAAGAAAATCGATTTACCGATTTATACCACTGCAGCGATTCGTTTTCTGACATTTCCACGAATCTTTTGAAAGATTATTCGGTTTTCATATCTCTATCATCTTTTCTTTAAAATAATTGTATTTACTGAATTTTTAGACTTTATGAAAATAAGGAATTGAGATAAAATCGAAGAGAAACTCGATTTACCGATTTCTACCGACACAATGATCCATTTTCGGTTATTTCCACGAATTTTGTGAAAGGACATTCGATTTTTCTCCAAAATAATTGCATTTATGCAATTTCTATACTTCAAATAAACGAAGAATCCAAATAAAATCAGAAGAATCTAAAAGAAAATCTATTTACCAATCTTCAGGGGATTACGAATGAATAATCCAAATAAAATCTAAAAGAAAATCGATTTACCAATCTTTAGGATTACAACAATTTATTTCCACGAATTTTTTAAAAGATTATTCGATTTTCAAACCTCCATCTTTTTTCCCCTAAAATAATTGCATGTATCGAATGATTAAATTTCATGGGAAGATACAATCTAGATAAAATTGAAAGGAAACACGATTGACCGATCTCTACCGTGACAACGATCTATTCTCGGTGATATCGATAAATCGTCACAACGACTATTCAATTATTGCAACGCGTAAAGCAATCGGTGGATGCGTTTTTGGAATTCCTCGAGTGGCGAAGGGTGGGTTTTCGAAAAATTCCATCATTCACCGGCCCATATCGAAAATTGAACGGATCCGGGTCCCACGGATAGTTTGTAAGCGATCCAGTGAAACTGTCGACCGCAATTTCGCGAACGGCCAACAATTCAATTAAATTCGCGAGAGCTAGCAGCGCCGCCACCGTCACTTCCGGCACGGAGCACATCCGGAAAATTTCGCCGGTGCAAAATTTGTCGAGCCAGGTCGGAATAAACGCGCACGATTTCGCCGCGTGTTTCGAATCGATCATCGCCGATCGGCCGAATTAAACGAATACCGGCGCTATTTTAATTCGGACCGGCTCGTCGATAATTCGCTAATGCAATTACACGGGTCAGCCGATCGACTGTTCTTTGTTTAGCCGAACGATAACTAGTTCCGCGTTTGCTCCTTTTGTAAAACGTTGTAATTGCATTTCCACTCCAATTTCGGAATAATATCACGCGTATTTGCCATGCTGCGTTGCACTGGCTTTCAGTTACCATTCGAGAAGGATACTTTTCCGACCTTGTAATTGCTTCCCAATTTCCAGTTTTAGAAAGATATTACTCGTGCTTGTAATTTCGTAATTGCAATGTAATTCCAATTCCATTATATTCTCAAAATAGCGCGTGTTATCTCTGTGCGTGTCTGTAATTAATATTCAATTGAAATTTGAAAATCGTATCGAACATGTTTTTTGGATAATTTTATAGCTTATCGTTTTCTGAGGTAAGTCTCAGTTCTAAAATTGCAATTTTACTGCACTTCGATTATATTTTGAGAACAGTTTGTGTCACCTCTGTCTGTATTTATAATTAATATTCAAACTAAATTTGGAAACCGTATAGATCGTAATTTTATTCGTCATTATTTTCTGAGGTAAGTCTCAGTTCTAAAATTGCAATTTTACTGCATTTCGATTATATTTTGAGAACAGTGTGTGTCATCTCTGTGTGTATTTCTAATTAATATTCCACCGAAATTTGAAAATCCTATCGAATATGTTTTTGTGATAATTTTATAGCTTATTGTTTTCTGAAGTAAGTCTCTGTTCTAAAATTGCAATTTTATTGCAATTTAATTATATTTTCAAAAACAGCCTGTGTTGCCTCTGTCTGTATTTATAATTAATATTCAAATTAAATTTGGAAATCGTATAAATCGTAATTTTATTCGTCATTATTTTCTGAAATATATCTCAGAAAAATGTTGCAAGTCTCAGTTCTAAAATTGCAATTTAATTATATTTTCAAAAACAGCCTGTGTCACCTCTGTCTGTATTTATAATTAATATTCAAATTAAATTTGGAAATCGTATAGTCCGTAATTTTATTCGTCATTATTTTCTGAAATATACCTCAGAAAAATGTTGCAAATCTCGGTCCTAAAATTGCAATTTTATTGCACTTCGATTATATTCTGAGAATAGCGCGCGTTACCTCTGTTTGTGTCTATAATTAATATTCGACTGACATTTGAAAATCGTATCGAGTATGCTCTTTGGATAATTTTATAGCTTATTGTTTTTTGAGGTAAGTCTCAGTTCTAAAATTGCAATTTTATTGCACTTCGATTATGTTTTGAAAACAGCGTGTGTCATCTCTGTGTATATTTCTAATTAATATTCCATCGAAATTTGAAAATCGTATCGAATATGTTTTTGGAATAATTTTGTAGCTTATTGTTTTCAGAAGTAAGTCTCAGTTCTAAAATTGCAATTTTAATGTAATTTAATTACATTTTCAAAAACAGCCTGTGTCACCTCTGTCTGTATTTATAATTAATATTCAAACAAAATTTGGAAATCGTATAGATCGTAATTTTATTCGTCATTATTTTCTGAAATATACCTCAGAAAAATGTTGCAAGTCTGAGTTCTAAAATTGCAATTTTATTGCACTTCGATAATATTTTGAGAACAGCGTGTGTCATCTCTGTGTGTATTTCTAATTAATATTCGATCGAAATTTGAAAATCGTATCGAGTATATTCTTCGCATAATTTTAATAGCCGCTATTTTCTAAAATATGTCCAAAAAAGCCGTCGCAAATCTCAGTTTTAAAATTGCAATTTTATCCCAATTTGGTTACACCACGAAAACAGCGTGTGTAACCGCGAAAAATTTTCTCCCACATTCTCGACTCGTTTCTTTTTTCGGGCTATCACCACCGTGCCAACTGTACAACACTTTCGCGACCACCCTGTATAGAACCGTTACTTCGGAATTGAATCGCTATTGGTACCGGCCTCAATCTACTTCAGTTGTAGATTACAGTTTTAGTTTGTTCGTCGGTATCTCTCGATCGTAATCCGAGGAAAGAGCGTTCGTATACGTACTGCGAGTTGTTCCAGTTAAGATGGAACGGGGGATTGTAAAAAGAAGTAATTAGTAGAGAGATTAGTGTAGCGGGGATTATTTCATGGTAGCTTTAGACAAGCAAGATTTGTGTTGCTTACTTCACCAACCAATTAGGGTTAAAGTTCACTCCATTCCGCTAATACCATCTTCTAACTGGGACCAATTATTCCCATGAGAAATTGAAGATTCTTCGATCACTTAGCCATCCTGGTACTCCATCTTTCATAATTTCTCTTTCTCATATTTTCTTCACTCCACTTCTCATTTCAAAGACAGTTTTTCTCAGACATACCTCACAAAACAATGACGTATAAAATTATCCAAAGAACACACTCGATACGATTTTCGAATTTCGATCGAATATTAATTAGAAATTAGAGATGACACATTGCTGTTCTCAAAATATAACCGAAGTGCAATAAAATTGCACTCCACGGTTTCACGTTCACATCGCGTTGGAGTGGGGGAAGTGGTCTTGAGCGACAACTACAGTGACACTAGCTATAGCGTGCACAGTCTGATTTTATTTCATCGAGTCAAGCCATAAAATCCATTAATCTCCTATAGTATCTAACTTTCAAATAGCACACTGATATATTCATATTTTATTAAATGATCAAACTCTTTTCCACAAGATGGCGTATACGTGTTATTGTAAAGGGTGTCCTAAAATTGATAGAAAATAAACCTTCCTTATTTTTTAAATATTTCTCAACAACGAAGACGCGTTCTTCCTTCATTTAGCTATCATTTTTGCTAACCCTAAACTGTCAACTGTTACACTGTCTTTTTCTCTTCGTTGGCAACGGTTCACCGCACAAGTGGCGCGAAATTCAAATGTTGCGTGAATTTTCCTCCCAAAATTCGCATTTGAGTTTGTAACAAAAATAAAGACGTACTTGAAATACGACAACAGGTTGATATTCCTTGATCCTACGTCACGTAAAACTGTGTACAATCGTGAAAAATATTAGGCCCACAGAGAAGTTCCAATTTTGTCGAGCAGTTTGCTTGTTTCTTCAAAAATTGTTACACGTTCGTCCAGCTGTTGGACGATTTGGAAAATAAATACGCAATCAGCCCGGCAACGTCCCCGCCAACCTATCAACCCCTACAATCGATGATCATACGCGAATTAGGTCACCGTAGCAGGGAAATCCCGAGCGAATGGAGACGTCCCAATGAAATTTCGACGAGGAAGCCCGGTTTAAGGTCCCCGTGGGAACCGTGTCGCGTTTAATTGCAGCTTTTTAGCCGAAGAACTCGATCGCCGGGCTTTGATAAGGATACCGTTGAAACAGAGCTCGGAGAATTCGGATTCGAGCGTTTCTGTAGCAGGTAAACGAGTCGTTTCGCATGAACCCGAACGAAACTCGCTCGAAGCTGGTATTAATTGCTCCGTTCCTGAGCTCGCGTGTCGCGAACAATATCAATTCGAGCGTGCATGCACAGACACACACATGTACAGACGCAGCGCGACGATGGGTCGGTTGTTTATCTCTGTCGTCTTTCGCCCGCGATTTTCCCGTGATATTCAATGGAAGAGATCTCGCGCTCTGTTTTATTATTTTTTTCTCTCCCCTACCTCTCCTTTTTCCTGCTTTGTTTTTCCACCCCGTTCCCTCTTTTTTCCAATATCGAGATGAAAATGTGCAGATTGTTTCTGAAAGGTCCTCCGGAGCTCTTTGGAGGGCACTACATCGTGTCACGCCCGAACGTTTTCGATATAAGCGATGGAAATGGAATAAAAATCGCGATACGCAATAGCCGCGGACGTCGCGACGTTGCCCCGAAGAGTTTCCGGTTTATCACGCCGGATCTTCCGGCTTTTGGATACGAATCTCGAGTGATCCCGGTCGTTCCCGATAATCGCGCCAGTCGCTTTCGCCCGTTTTACTATTTTCCTCCATTTTTCTTCGGTTTTTGTTCCGTGTTGACTTGGTCCTCATCGAGTCGTGGAGGATATATCTTTTCCATTTTCCCCTCGGCAAAAATGAGGAAACGTATATCGATTGGGAAAGATCGCGTGGCTATCTTGGTCCTAGCAATAGTTCTTGGCAATGCGAGCAGCGAGGACAGAAACATAATGTAATTGACAATACTGACGGAAAAGATCGCGAGAACTCTATTGGATTTTTGGAGCTAGTGGAAAATCAGGGACCAGTATGTCGCGTGAGTGATCACGTAGATGTTGATGTTTATAATAGTAGCTGGTCCTTTTGGATTAGTGATCTTATGAATAGGGTTAGGGGTCTTTGAGATTTGTAGCGACCATCGTTACTCACTGTTGTAGTAAAAGCTTAATACTAAAGTAAACTCAATTACTAACAGACCTAGATAGAATATCCAACGAATAACAGACCTAGAGAGAAGTCAATGAGCAACAGACCTAGATAGAAGTTAATGAGCAACAGACATAGAAAGGACTCGATGACCCACAGCCTAGCAAAAACTCGATCCATCGAGAATTATACAGAACTTAATTATACAACAGACCTAGAGAGAACCCAATGAATAACAGACCTAGCAAGAACTCGATCCACCGAAAATTATACAGAACTTAATGACACATCGAACCTAGATACAACCCAATGAATAACAAACCTAAAAAGGACTCCATGACCTACAGACCTAACACAAACTCGATCAACGACGTGACTATACTGGGACTATACTCTATTACAACTCGAGAGACTAGAAAATCGCTGTGTTTCAACCATCTCTGTCCAATTAAGTCCTCCAATGCTAGTGTCCTGATAGTTATCTCTAATAGTCGCGTTGCAAGACTTACAACACCGCGAAAATCTAAACAAAGGGTCAAAACGATTAAAGATTGAAGCAAAGTTAAAAACTGGAAGCAATCTCGAGTCAATGACCCACAGACCTAGCAGGAACTCGATCCACCGAGAATTATACAGAACGTAATCATACAACAGACTTACACAGAACCCAATGAATAATAGACCTAAAAAGAACTCCATGATCCACAGTCCTAGCACAAACTCGATCAACGACGTGACTATACTGGGACTATACTCTAAACAACTCGAGAGACTAGAAAATCGCTGCGTTTCAACCATCTCTGTCCAATTAAGTCCTCGAATGCCAGTGTCCTGATAGTCATCTCTGACAGTTGTTCTCAGCGATAGTTTAATGAAAGGGTCCAAACGAATGAAGTTCGAAACGAAGTTAAAGGTTGGAAGCAATCTCGAGTCGAACTAGATAAAGCAAAGTCGAGACACGGGTAGGACAAAGGGAAAGCAGGGACACGTGCAAGATCAGGTAAGCCTTCCACCCTCTGGAAGGTGTTCGAGTTCCGGTCCCGGGCTGCTCGCCACGTAGAACAGATTCCTTGGAAAGTTGCGGGCAACGACGCGTTCCCGTTTAATATCCAGCAAACCATCCGAGTTCCGATCGGAATTTCGTGTCGGAAAGTTTCACGCGTGACTTCGCGAAACGATCGGCAAGCCTTCGACTTTGCACGCTAATACCGGCCGCCATATCCTCCAACTTATCTTTTGATCGCCCGGAGAAATTTCCTTCGCCGATTTCACCCTCGATCCATCCCTCATCGATCCTTCCACGATCGAACTGTCAACGAGAATTCGCCTATTAGATACCCCGATAAAGGCTAGCGGCAGTCGAAGATCCTACGAAAGGGATTCTTGCACGAAGCTTTCGCAGGGTTCAACGGTCGATAAAAAAGACTCGGAAGGAGAGGATTGGACGAGTCCACGGGATCATGGGTACGGGTATATTTCACTGCTGGATCGAACAATTTTATGGGATATTGTTTTTTACCTGGAATATTTTCGAGTTTTTTATGAACAATTTTTTAGAGAGGAGAAAAATGAGATGTAGGGCAGTGTCGATTTATGCGATTTCTTTAGGGGGTTTAGGGTGTTTTTAGGAGAGTTCTTGTTATATAGCGATGGTCTTGCAGATATAAGATGGGGAATGATGAAATATTTTGGAGAATTTTATTCTTTGTACAGGAGGATTTTTTTAAAGAATATTTTGTTATTTCTTTGTCACTGTAGGTTTATGTATAGTATAGTATATTAGTATATGAGGAAGAGGGAAGATTGATAGCACAGTTTCTGTAAAAAATTTGGTAATATTTGGAAGGTACTGTAAATTGTAGAGATGTGTCTTGTGAGTGAAATTACAAGCATATGTACAAGAATAATTAAAAATTGGCGATTTATCAAATATTTTGTAGAAACTGTAACAGAGTCTGTTTTTATTATTCTAAATACAGTAGAGTGGTGGTAACGAGAACTGGAAGCTAAATAAATATTCCTGGATAAAATTTATTGGAAAAAATATAACGCGTTTAATCATAATACGTAACTAACGCATTAATAAAAATAATAATTCGAGATTTATTATGCAATTAATTTAAAAAATTGTTCTCTTTTTCCCCAGCTTCATACATAAATCAAAAGAACGATGTATCAAAAAATATGCTCCAAAATTTATGAGTCCAACCTTTTTCTCTTTTTTGCATTAATCAAAAAAATATTTCAAAAAATATCCTTCAGTTATAACTATAAATAAAAAAAAAAGTCGAAATTACGGTTCAATTTTTCCTTTCTTCTTTTTTACATGAACCACAAAAATCACATTTCAAGAAAAATGCTCGAAAATTTATAATTCGAACAAAAATCCCCAAAACTCGAAGCTACACTCCAATTTTCCCTTTTCCACCTCTTTCATAAATAAAAAAAAATCACATTTTAGAAGAAAGGCTCCAAAATTGATAATTCGAATAATCCAAATTTTCCTTTTTCTTTTATTTCATAAATAAAAAAAATTGCATTTCGAGAAACATAATACAAAATTTATAATTCGAACAGAAAACCTCAAAACTCGAAGCTACACTCCAATTTTCTCCTTTCCCCTTCTTTCATAAATAAAAAAAAATCACATTTCAGAAGAAAGGCTCCAAAATTTATAATTCGAATAATCCAAATTTTCCTTTTTCTTTTATTTCATAAATAAAAATAATTGCATTTCGAGGAACATAATACAAAATTTATAATTCGAACAGAAAACCCCAAAACTCGAAGTTACAGTTCAATTTTCCCCTTTCCTTCTTTTTCACGAATAAAAAAAAAAAAAGGAAAAATCGTATTTCAAGAAAAAGGCTGAAAAATTAACGATTCGAATTAAAGATTCGTCTAAAATTCAGCGCATTCCGTGAAATGAACGAGCATTCGAAATTCGATTTCTCGAGAACGTCGATTACTCAGTTGGCTGCGTTAAAGTTTAAGCATTCCATGCCGGAAACGATCGGTCGAAATCGAGATTCAATGAGTTCCGAGTCCCCACTTCGGCAATTTATCAATACGAGATTTTGCCTTAAGCCGGATCCCGGGTTTCGCTCGAGAAGCTTTTAAGAACACCCAAACACGGAAATATCGTTGTTCTTTCCCTTCGTTTCCAATAAACGTCGGCCGATCTGCACGGGTGTCTGCATCCGGAATAAGAATAAAAATAGGAGAATCGACGGGACCGGGAATAAAGTGTGACTATTGATTCGAGTGTAAATGGAGTTCCGGCGTAAATAGATCCGAGTCTGATTAAATTTTCACGGGGATGCCGGCAGCCTCGCATCCCCCGGGGAAAAAGGGGGACAAACCGTCCGTGTACAAGCTGTAAAAATAGTGTTCCATCTAATTTGCGAAACGCTGCGAAATTCGCGATAAATCTGACACGCGTTTCCCCTTTCTCGATTTATCTTGAAAAAAAAAAAAAATAAAAAAAAAGGGAATAAAATTGAAAAAGATAGTGGTGGGGGAAATTAGTTCGTGATCGAATGATTTTTCATCGAATCCCATTTCCCTTTCTCGATTTATCTTGAAAAAAAATAAAAATAAAAAAGAATACAAAAATAAAATAAAAAAAGGAGAATAAAATTGAAAAAGACAGTAGTGGGGGAAATTAGTTCGTGATCGAATGATTTTTCATCGAATCCCATTTCCCTTTCTCGATTTATCTTGAAAAAAAATAAAAATAAAAAAGAATACAAAAATAAAATAAAAAAAGGAGAATAAAATTGAAAAAGACAGTAGTGGGGGAAATTAGTTCGTGATCGAATGATTTTTCATCGAATCCCATTTCCCTTTCTCGATTTATCTTGAAAAGAAATAAAAATAAAAAATAATACAAAAATAAAATAAAAAAAAGAGAATAAAATTGAAAAAGGCAGTGGTGGGGGAAATTAGTTCGTGATCGAATGATTCTTTATCGAATCGTTCATGCTGGGACCGAAAAATAAATGGAAGTAAATTTTATACGGATACTTGGAGCATGATCGTCGATTGAAAACACTCGATCGTATCGATATCGATATGCAGGCGTGATTTGCAAATTTGCTCCAGGCTGAACTGCATAGTTTTCATTCCGCTCGTTCGGTGGATAAAAACATACGGATTTCTCGTGTAGTTTTTTATTTTTCCAAATTATTCCGCCGACGATCTGCAATCGGACCGGTTAATTCCATTTCGAGGGCGGGAGTGTGATTCTCGGTATTTGGCCAACGCGATGGTATCGTAAGGTAAATATTATGAAAATTTAATAAAATCGCTTGTCTTTCGTAATCGTGGGATTTTCTACTTTTCCGATTTATCGGAGTGTCGTTTCGATAGGGATCTTTTCATCGCGTTTATGTTAAATGCGATTGCTTATGACACACATCGGGTACCCGATTTTAATATCGCAAACCAATTTAGGTTAATTGAATGGCCACTTTAAAATTTTTAAATGAAAATTCTGCATTTATGGTTTTTCTTATGTTGTATATATAATCGGTGTTTTATTATCTCTCTTCTTATTTCGCCTTTTGCAGAGATTCGTATGTAGTCTGATTTGTGTACTATTAATCACTTGATCGGAGAAAATATTCATTTTGAATAAAATATTGCAAGGATAGTACAATTAGCAAAATCAGTTTCAATTGTAAGACGTATTTCTAAGTGTACCAAGTTGTACGAATATTATTATTAATTTTTATTAATTTGTAAATTATTTTATTTATTTTTTATAAGGATTAGTAGATTAACCATCATCCCCATTCAAATCTAAAGATATATATATATATAAATTTTATTAAAAATGGAGTTAGTAAGTTCAGTATTAATTACCAAATGATAGTGATTTAAATTTATAATATTAAGATAATTTAAGCTCAATTTAAACTTGAAATAAAAATAAATTAAAAAGTAAGGAAAAATAAAAATAGAAACATCAGGGATTACGTTATTAATTATGCAAATAATCAATTTAAATTAATCTCGATATTTTCGAGGAATCCACCATCATAATAAAAAATATTAAACATAAAATAAAAATAATGTCAGAAGTAGGGAAAAATAAAAATTAAAATACCAGGGATTACGATATCAATTATCCAAATAATCGATTTAAATTAATCTCGATATTCTCGAAGAATCCTCCGCCATAATAAAAAATATTAAACATAAATTAAAAATAATTTGAACAATAGCCAAAAGGAAAATTGAAAGGCAAAGAACGAGGATAGCAATTATTTAGGTAAATAACCACCTTAAACAGGCCTCGAAATTTTCAAAGGACCCATCACAATTATCCGCCATCTTGCCACCTGTATCGGACGTTAAAGGAACACAGACCCTTTCTTTCGTCACGTACGCTTTAATGTTTACGTTTCTCGAGGGGTGGTTCGCGTAGCACGCAAATTTTCTGCCCGTTCACGCTGACTCTCCGACAGATTCGCGGAACGCGCGTGCACCCGCGTGTTTGGAGTGGCTCGGGGCGGATTCCGTGCGCGCGGGATGCTCGTCACGTGACTCCATTGCGACCGATCATCCCCCGATAGCTGCTGAGGACACCGCGAAGAATGTCTCTTCTTCGATCTCGCAATCAACCACAAGATGCAGGCTTAAACCCTACGAGGGTTAACTCAGAGCAGAGTTATGCTCTGTCACATCTGGAAACACTCGCCCTTTTCCGAAGTCCTGGTTCTCCAGGACCCTCCTCTGATCGGTAGATCTATACTCCATTCAAGGAGGATTGACAGGAAATATGTATAAACGTGTGACGACACCATAGTTCGCGTCATAGAGATTCTGGGACGACTGAAGTTCCCACATTCCCACAAGAGACTCTTGTAAATGGAAGATTCTAATTTCCCTATAATGTGACACATCTGAGGCATGGGTCTGCCAGGTAGCCTTACTCATGAGACAGTAAACAGACCCCGGATAAGACGCATCATCCTTATTCTTCTTCTTCCCCTCGTCTAGAAAATAGTCCCTGGTTCTTCAACGCTAAGAGCATGCTACAAACAGCTGCACGTGAGTGACGCTATCAGACCTAGATCTGGAGCTGATCCCCGGGGGTAAGATCGAATATTTCGAGGAAAATCTCGGGCCCCTGTTTTTTAGCACTTCTGAAGGTTGATTATTGAAACTCAGACCGCGAGAGTTGCAGTGTTTGGGATATACCAACTATTATTGCACGTGTGATTGCACTGACTGTACATTCCTGAAGGAAGAGGGTTAATGTTGTAACTATTTTCTACTCGCTGTCAAATTTCCACGCCTATGTACCCCTTTTTGTCGCATCTATTTCGCGTTGTTCCACTGACGTATATTTTTCAATGAAGAAAATTAACAATATAAAGTATCCTATGTTTTCTTCGCCCTCAAATTTTGATTAATCGTGTCTTGTTACGTCTATGCGTCCATGTACCCCTTTCTGTCGCATCTATTTCGCGTTATTCCACTGATGTATATTTTTTAATGAAGAAAGTTAAGAATATAAAGTATCCTATGTTTTCTTCGCTGTCAAATTTCAATTAATCGTGTCTTGTTACGTCTATGCGTCCATGTACCCCTTTCTCTCGCATCTATTTCCCGTTGTTTCACTGACGTATATTTTTCAATGAAGACAATTAACAATATAAAGTATCCTATGTTTTCTTCGCCCTCAAATTTTGATTAATCGTGTCTTGTTACGTCTATGCGTCCATGTACCCCTTTCTGTCGCATCTATTTCGCGTTATTCCACTGATGTATATTTTTTAATGAAGAAAGTTAAGAATATAAAGAGTTCTATGTTTTCTTCGCTGTCGAATTTCGATTTATCATGGCCTGCTACGCCTATGCGTCCATGTACCCCTTTCTGTCGCATCTATTTCGCGTTATTCCACTGATGTATATTTTTTAATGAAGAAAGTTAAGAATATAAAGAGTTCTATGTTTTCTTCGCTGTCGAATTTCGATTTATCATGGCCTGCTACGCCTATGCGTCCATGTACCCCTTTCTGTCGCATCTATTTCGCGTTATTCCACTGACGTATATTTTTTAATGAAGAAAGTTAAGAATATAAAGAGTTCTATGTTTTCTTCGCTGTCAAATTTCGATTTATCATGGCCTGCTACACCTATGCGTCCATGTACCCCTTTATGTCGCATCTATTTCGCGTTATTCCACTGATGTATATTTTTTAATGAAGAAAGTTAAGAATATAAAGAGTTCTATGTTTTCTTCGCTGTCAAATTTCGATTTATCATGACCTGCTACGCCTATGCGTCCATATACCCCTTTCTGTCGCATCTATTTCGCGTTGTTTCACTGACATATATTTTTTAATGAAGAAAATTAACTGCCTGCTACGCCTATGCGTCCATGTACCCCTTTCTGTCGCATCTATTTCGCGTTATTCCACTGACGTATATTTTTTAATGAAGAAAGTTAAGTATATATAGAGTTCTATGTTTTCTTCGCTGTCAAATTTCGATTTATCATGGCCTGCTACGTCTATGCGTCCACGTACCCCTTTCTGTCGCATCTATTTCGCGTTATTCCACTGATGTATATTTTTTAATGAAGAAAATTAAGAATATAAAGTATCCTATGTTTTCTTCGCTGTCAAATTTCAATTAATCGTGTCTCGTTGCACCTATGCGTCCATGTACCCCTTTCTGTCGCATCTATTTCGCGTTGTTTCACTGACGTATATTCTTCAATGAAGAAAATCAAGAATATAAAGCGTCCTATTTTCTTTCTGCTTTCAAATTTCGATTAATCGTGTCACTGCACCTTTTGCACTTTTTTACTGTATTTTTACTTCGTTGCTGAATTTTAATATACAGTACATAATCGCACAATGTCGCATTTTGCATGGTAATCGCTACGTGTCAAACCGATTTTTGGTCAGTTTATTGTATATTCACTGAGCGTAGGTTGTTTAAAATGTTGGAATTATCGGTTCACGGTGTGTTTTTAAATATTGCGTGCACTGATAATGGTAATTAAAGGAAGATTATAAATAGTAATTTAATTAATTTTATAACGACTAAATTATAAGTTCAACAGAGGAAGTTGACTTAAGAGAAATTATATACCAATTTCAGAATTTTGTACGGAAAATGGAAATTAACTTTTTACGCCTTTTTAGAGATTGAAAAATCTTCAAAAATTTCCCAAATCTGTTTAATAATATCATATTAATAATAATAATTTAATAATATAAAATTTAATAATAATAATTGAGATCTAATCATCCCGAAAATAATTAATTTCTACGTGTTCCATATCTTAAAGGATTCTTAATAAAAATAAATGAATTTCTCGAATCTTTTCGAAAATAAATTCCCATAAATTCATTTATCCCAAAAATAATTATAAAAATTAATGAATTTCTTGAATCTTTTCAAAAATTAACTCTCATAAATTCATTTATCCCCAAAACAATTAACTTTTACATATTCCGTATCTTAGGATATTCTCCGAGATGTCATCTCGATATTTTCCTCTCAATTTCCCCAGTCAATTTAACCTTGCACGAGTGTCAAGGTGAATTTACCAAAATAATATTCGCAACTTTCGAATTTATGCGGACGATCGGTCTGACTTCCGAGCTGTCCAATCAACGAACCACGTCTTCGAGGCTGTTGCCAACCTCGTGACAATGAATTATTAATACACGCTTGGCAAATCAATAATTCGTCGTGCCCGCGATTATTCGGAGGAACGTTCGCTCCATTAGCATGGAATTTCGTAACGTCCATTGTGATAACTAGTTATTAATGCGGGCATTTCGATTCCCTCGGCCTCGTCTTGCCGGGATGTAACTGACAGCAACAATCGTTATTCGAAGGAAATTTTGGCGAACGTTACTCGAATGGCTGGCACGTGACTCGATTGCGATTAGAGGAGTTTGAATGACTGTCGAACGCACGCGTGTACGAAAGCGAGATCGTAAAAGCTTCGTGACTTCGTGCGCCGTTTCGTCATTTTCCTTCCTTTTTTCCCCCTTTCCCTATTTCTCTCGCTTTTCGACCCACGGTTTTATTACCTTTTCACCCTCGATGGCCCTATTCTCCGGACAGCAAATGCCAAGATTTCGATCCACCAAGGACATGCTTCGTATTTTAATCGCGAGACGAGATCGAACCGCCAACGATTTCGTGTCGAAAATCTGTTCAAAATCGAAACAGATTTTGCAGGGAATTTCGTGGAATTTTTCTCTTCCTATAATTAGGTACAGGACTCTATCGAGTGTCTTAATATTCCTTATAATATTTTCCTTTTCGTTTTTTGACCAGTGTTTTCTGGATTTTTTACCGAAGGTATGTTAATTTTTTAATTTATAGTTATTATAGTTACTCAGTGAGGTGAAATTTCTTGGATATAGAAAATAAAGGAGAAATAAATATTTAATTATTCGCATTCGTGTTAAAAACCTGTTCAAAAGCGGAAAGGATTTTGCAGGGAATTTCGTGGAATTTTTCTCTTCTTATAATTAGGTACAGGGCCCTGTCCAGTGTTTTAATATTTTATTTTCCTTTTCGATTTTTGACCAGTGCTTTCTTAATTTTTTACCGAAGGTATATTAATTTTTTAATTTATACTTATTATAGTTACTCAGTGAGATGAAATATCTTGGATATAGAAAATAAAGGAGAAATAAATATTTAATTATTTGCATTCGTGTTAAAAACCTGTTCAAAAGCGGAAAAGATTTTGCAAGGAATTTCGTAGAATTTTTCTCTTCCTATAATTAGGTACAGGGCTCTGTCGGGTGTCTTAATATTTTATTTTCCTGTTTGTCTTTCGACCAGTGCTTTTTTGATTTTTTACCGAGGATATTTTAATTTTTTAATTTATAGTTATTATAGTTATCGAGTGGAGTGAAATGTTTTGGATTTAGGAAATAAAGAAGAAATGAATATTTAATTATTTGCTTTTCCGTTTATTCCACACTGAGTGTATTTTTGAATTTTAATTCGTAATTATTATAGCTGTTCAGTGGTGTAAAATGTATTAGATACAACGAATGATAGGGAAAAGAGTATTTAATTATTTATTCCTCTCTTTATTATTATATATGTACAATTATTATAACTGTCCAGTGGTGTAACATTTTGGGAACAATAACTGACGGGATCCAGTTTTATAAGAAAAATGATTGCACCGAGAAATACAACGCAACGAGGGAATAAACAGAGTAGAATAAAAGTAAAAAGGGAATATTTTTAAATGTGAAAGCCTTTCATATTTTCTTTTATAACTTTCCATCCGAAAATATATTACGCTGTGCAAGGAAATAAAATAAAATGTAAAAATGGGAATAAAACAGAAGCTCGACGAATTTTAACTATTTCCACCGGGTTTCCAGTTTAAAAACCACTAATATCTTTCTACACAACTCCCCATTAAACATGCTGCAATGTACCGCGAAATCGAATAAAAGAGTATGAAAATATAGCCGAACCGCAAGCTCGAAAAATGCCACCTGTGTTTCAAAAATACTAAACGTATACCACTGTTCCGGCGAATTAAACAAAAGTGGCCAAAAATTGAAATAAAAAATATTAATAGTTCTCACCGTTTTCAAATTTAAACGCTATACCCCTAAAAAAGGGGGAAAAAAAAGAAAATAGAAGTGGAACAGAAGTTTGAACAATTTTAGCTATTCCATCACTTTTGGGATTAAAACCTCGGTAATATTTTTTCCCCAATTTCCCATTAAACGAGCTGCACTGTAGCAGGAATCGAATAAAGGAGTCCAAAGATAGAACCAAAACAGAAGCTCGAAAAATTCCAATCATTTCCACTGGTTTTCGGTTTTAAAACCGGACCACACTTTCTTTCATTTCCCATTAAACACACTACAGCTACTGTAACGGGAAATGGAACAAAAGAGTTTGAAAACGAAACCAAACTAGAAGCACGGGAATTAGCAACTGTTCTCAATTTCGAAACTTCAATTTCCAAATACCCCATATTCCACAGAAAAAATGCATCAAGAGAACAGAGAAACTAAAATTCACAATATATACGTGAATATTTAATTCTCCTCAACGAGTGGAAATTTGGAAAATAACCAATATTAACTTATACGACTCTCCGCCATAACAGGTGAAAAAGATAAAACAGGAGAAACTTCGAAACAGAATAAAGATGTCACTTATTTCATTTGCAAGCAAGAATTACAAAAGAATCTAAAAAATAAAAAAAGAATTCGCAACTATTTTCCATTTTCAAGTATACCATATACCATAAATAAATGCAGGAAAACAACAAAGAAAATAAAAATGAAAATAAAGGAAATTTAATCCTTCTCAACCAATGGGAACTCGCGAAACGATCAATATTCTTTTCCACGCTTTCACCATAAGAAACCACAGAAAAAAAAGAAAGAAAAAGCTCGGAATAGAATAAAGATGTCACCACCAATTTCCTCTGAAAGCAAGAATTATAACAGAGCTTTGAAAAATAAAGAAAAAAATTCGCAGCTATTTTCAATTTTCAAGTACACCATATACCATAAATAAATTCAGGAAAACAACAAAGAAAATAAAAATGAAAATAAAGAAGGAAATTTAATCCTTCCCAACCAATGGGAACTCACGAAACGATCAATATTCTTTTCCACAACCCTTCACCATAAGAGACCATAGAAAAGAAAAAAAAAAAAAAGAAAAATCTTGGAACAGAATAAAGGTGTCACCATCAATTTCCTCTGAAAGCAAGAATTATAACAGAGCTTTGAAAAATAAAGAAAAAAATTCGCAGCTATTTTC
>NW_016913695.1:80407-105367 GCF_001483705.2 Eufriesea mexicana | reverse complement strand
AAAAATCTCGGAACAGAATAAAGATGTCACCATCAATTTCCTCTGAAAGCAAGAATTATAACAGAGCTTTGAAAAATAAAGAAACATATTCGCAGCTATTTTCAATTTTCAAATACACCATATAAGATAAATAAATTCAGGAAAACAACAAAGAAAATAAAAATGAAAATAAAGAAGGAAATTTAATCCTTCCCAACCAATGGGAACTCGCGAAACGATCAATATTCTTTTCCACAACCCTTCACCATAAGAGACCATAGAAAAGAAAAATCTTGGAACAGAATAAAGGTGTCATCATCAATTTCCTCTGAAAGCAAGAATTACAACAGAACCTTCAAGAAGAAAAAAAAATATTCGCAGCTATTTTCAATTTTCAAATACACCATATATCATAAAAAGATCCACGAAGGCAGGAAAATAAAAATAAAAATAGGGATAAAAATAGGAAGAGAAATTTAATTGTTCCCAACCACTGGAAACTCGCAAAACAACCAATACACCCTTCCGCAACTTCCCGCCCCAAGATAGGGAAAAAGAGAAGAAAAAAGAAAGAAAGGACTTAGAACAGGATGAAGATAGCGTCATCCATTTCCCTGAAAAGTAATTACACGGTGGCCGGATTAAAAATAGAAGGGACAGCCGAGCTTCGGAAATATTGCGGCAGCACGAACGAAATCGTCGCGAGTTTCCTCGACGAATCTCTCCAGACACCTCGCGGGATAGACAGAGACGGACGGGACGCGAGTCGCGGGCGGCAGAGTGAGACGGAGCGAGGGTGGGAACGCAGAGGATAGGCTGCGGTCCAGCGGCCACGTTCTTAACGTTTTTCGCCGGGTCCCGGCTCCTCTTATTTCCCCGTTGCCCTCGAAATGGCCAAGGCATCGGTATCGAGTCGGGCAACGCGCCAAATCACACCCCGGGGAAGATAAAAACCAGGGATGAGAGAAGTTGGGGGTGGAAATTATTGGGAGTGCCGGCGGCCTGACGGAGAAGGCGCGAAAGGGGAAATCTTTTTTATATTCTTCCGCGAGCTTTTGTCTGCCGACCGGCGAAAAAAATCGACCGGGACGTGCCGCGAATGCCGCATGCGGCATTCGATTATCGTGTCCCGTGCCGATTCGAATTTCAACTAAAGCTATTTCTTTTCCTTTTTTTTTTTTTTTCTTTTGGTATATTTCTTTTCATCGAGTTTTGGTTACTTTCTGTTTTTTCCTTGCTTTTTCGTCGATTTCCTGGATTTAGGAAGCTCTTGATAGAGTTACCATTATAGCGAGCTTTGATGACACGCGGTAAACCGTGATTTCGTAGAGATTCGAATTTCAAGTAATTTTATTCTTTCTTTCTTTCTTTGATAAATTTCTTTTCATCGAGTTTTTCTTACTTTTCATTTTTCCTTGGTTTTTCTTTTTTGGTTTAACGTTGATTTCTTGGATTTAGGAAGCTCTTGACAGGGTTACCTTTATGGTGGCATTGCTGACACGTGGTGAACCGTGATTTCGTAGAGATTCGAATTTCAAGTAATTTTATTTTTTCTTTCTTTTTTTGATATATTTCTTTACATCAAGTTTTTCTTACTTTTCATTTTTTCCTTGGTTTTTCTTTTTTTGTTTGACGTTGATTTCCTGGATTTAGAAAGCTCTTGATAGAGTTACCATTATAGCGAGCTTTGATGACACGTGGTGAACCGTGATTTCGTAGAGATTCGAATTTCAAGTAATTTTATTTTTTCTTTTTTTTTTTGATATATTTCTTTTCATCAAGTTTTTCTTACTCTTCATTTTTTCCTTGGTTTTTCTTTTTTTGTTTGACGTTGATTTCCTGGATTTAGAAAGCTCTTGATAGAGTTACCATTATAGCGAGCTTTGATGACACGTGGTGAACCGTGATTTCGTAGAGATTCGAATTTCAAGTAATTTTATTTTTTCTTTCTTTTTTTGATATATTTCTTTTCATCGATTTTTTCCTACTCTTCATTTTTTCCTTGGTTTTTCTTTTTTGGTTTGACGTTGATTTCCTGGATTTAGGAAGCTCTTGACAGGGTTACCTTTATGGTGGCATTGATATCACGTGGTGAACCGTGATTTCGTCGAGATTCGAATTTCAAGTAAAGTTCGTTCATTTTTGTCCTTTCTTTCTTTTTCTGGTGTATTTATTTTTATTATTTTTTAAATATTTTAGCTTCTCTCTCGGTTTTCCTTTTTCACCAAGATTCAGATTTTAAGTAAAGTTATCTTTTTTCCTGTTATCATATCTCCTTTTATCGCTCTTTTAATTAGTTTTTCATTTTTCCCCCACGTTGATCGCGTGGATTTTATATTATGTGGTCACATGACTTGTGATCATCACTGATCTTTATATCTGCATGCTATATCCCTTTATACTGTTCCCCTAGAGTGATTCGAATTTCGAATAAAATCACTTTCTTACATTTCTTGCCACATTCAATTTAATCCCGTTTCTATTTTTCTTTCTTTCCATGGATTTAAACCATGTTACGTTACTGGGCATCTTCCACTTATGAAACGATAAGAAAGTTCGGAAATTTTTGACCGATTTTTGTGAAATAATTTAGTCCTAACGTGGTTAATTCGCAGAGGGGATATTTGGGAGTTTGCTGGAAGGTATGTGATGGATAGGCTAGAATGTCGATGTTGGGAGTAGAAGTGGAGTGGAGTTGTTCAGTTGTTAACGATGATTCATTTGTAATTGGCTGGAAGGATTGTTACGAACCGGAATGCTGATGGGAAATAAATGAAACTAGTATACGGCAAGCGTATGCAAATAATGCTGGGTTTGATACGAGCTTCATATCGAGACGTATGTATACAGACTCTCTCAAATTTACTCAGGACCGAAATAACCTGAACAACTTCTTCGTTGTATAAATTATTATTCTACCCTCGAAATTTTTCTACGATAACCTTCACGAAAATATTATAATACCAATATTTAAACAAACAAGCAAACAAACAAAAATATACATATATTTATAAACTCCTTAAAAAGGCTCTCTAGCAGACCCAATCTGAAACAATACTATTGAAAAATCTGGAAATTCTATTGGGTGTCCCAAAATTCACACAAAAAGTAATTTTAATAGAAAACACAGGTTAGCATAGGTTAGGAATCACAAGTTAAAAAGTACACAGGTTAGAATAGGTTAGAAATCACGAGTTAGAAGGTACACAGGTTAGGATAGGTTAGGAATCACGAGTTACAAGGTACACAGGTTAGGATAGGTTAGGAATCACGAGTTAGAAGGTACACAGGTTATGATAGGATAGAAATCACGAGTTAGAAGGTACACAGGTTAGGATAGGTTAGGAATCACGAATTAGAAGGCACACAGGTTAGGATAGGTTAGGAACTAGGAATCACGAGTTAGAAGGTACACAGGTTAGGATAGGTTAGGAATCACGAGTTAGAAGGTACAGAGGTTATGATAGGTTAGGAATCACGAGTTAGAAGGTACACAGGTTAGGATAGATTAGAAATCACGCTCGCGGATAGGCTGGCCATCGTGGGGGTTTTAGTGGGTAAAAATCCCACATAACCCCACCCCCTCCTCTAGGGAGATCGGGTACCTTACGAAGAATTCCCTCGTGTAAAAATTAAAAAAGGAAAGAACGAAAAAGATTAGGAATCACGAGTCAGAAAGTACACAGGTTTTTAATTAAAAATCGTTAATATTACTTAACAATGAAAACACGTTGTCATTTTCCTTTAGTTGGCAATACTTTACCGTATAAATGGCGCTAAATTCGAATCTTGCGTGAATTTTGAGACAACCTCTATATATATATTGTAGAGATAGGGTGGGACAACACCACGAATACTACTACGAATAATACTAAAACTACTATTTATTAATCCTAACAACACGTTTATATTCGCAACACTAATACACCTTTCTTCACAACTCTCTCTCTGAACTCTCCTATACTACACGTACCGCAACCGACTCCACACCCTCTCTCTCTGTCACTGACTGTCTCTGACTGACTGACTGTTTCTTCACAACTCTCTCTCTGAACTCTCCTATACTACACGTACCGCGACCGACTCCACACCCTCCCACTCTGTCACTGACTGTCTCTGACTGACTGACTGACTCACGCCCTTGCATCTCTATTTAAAACCATCCATTCTATCCTCTTTCATACCTATTCTCTCTTTCCAATCACACTTTCCCACGCACTCCTCGCAATCTTACCCTCAGCGGGTCACTCACCAAACACTCGAACGCATTCCTAAAGCAACTCGATACATTCATAAACATCCCGTTCGCACGATCCTAGCGCACGATCATTCATCCTTTCGCACGCACTCTAGATAACCCACTCATCCTGCGATACCACAATATATAGAAATCGAAGGGTTTACCGAGGACTTTTAAGAAAATTTTCAAATTTCCTTTAACTTGAAATAGATCTAATGACGAGGGTGAGAATGATGCCACCATAGTTGCAAAAATTATACCGCCATTTTTCGCGAAAAGCTAATGACAGACCAACCCCGTGTCGTTTCGGTGCAAGGGGTTGAACCGAGTGATCGAGGTCTCCCAAGGCGGTTCCCGTGGCTAAATAGATAATAGGGCGAATAACGAGGAAGAAGGTAGAAGTAGGAAAATTCGAGGGTAGTTTTGAGAGACAAGATTTACGAGGCTCCGAACGAGACGTATAAAGCAGAGAAGCCTCGTGGAGGGTTTCCACGATGGCCGATTACGGGGCGTAAAATTATATCGGGCTATTTCTAAGAGTATCGTTCCTATAGAGGGGAATAACCGATAATCCGGCGGTCCAATCCCGTTCCGAGCTTTCCGCTCTATAATTGCTCGCTATGGATCCAACGAAAATTTACCGACACGCATTTCGCTATTTAAGCTTCCTCTCGGTGCTTGCTTAATAACCTGCTATTAAATCTTCCCATTACACCGACCTAGTTATCCCGCACGCAGTTCTCTCTTTGCGGGTTTCAAGCTTGCTTTGAGACTCGCGATGCGTGTTTCATTGATGGAGAATTTCTTGCTTTGTTGTTATCGTAGGAAATCATTTTTGCGAAACAAATCGGAAATTAGTTGGACGACGATAAAAATACTATTTAAAAAAAAAAATCGCGAATTAGTTGATGGCAATGAAGAGTCCTATTTCTAGGAAAGAAATTGCGAATTGGCCGATGTCAATGAAGGATCCTATGTTTAGAAAAGAAATGGTAAAATCGGCAAATGTCGATGCAGGATCCTAATTTTAAAAAAGAAATCGCGAATTGGCCGATACCGAGACGAAGGCTCTTATTTTTAAAAAAGAAAACGTGAATCTGCCGATGCCGACGAAGGATCTCATTTCTGGAAACAAAATCGCGAATCGGCCGACGTTGAGACGAAGGATTCTATTTTTAAACAAGAAATCGCAAATCGGCCATTGCCAATATTACCCTATTTTTAATAAAGAAATTGCGAATCGGCCATTGCCAATAAAGGACCCTATTTTTAATAAAGAAATCGCGAATCGGTCGATGCCAATGAAGGCTTCTATTTTTAATAAAGAAATCACGAATCGGCCGATGCCGATGAAGGCTTCTATTTTTAAAAGAAAAATCGCTAATCGGCCGATACCGAAACAAAGGCTTCTGTTTTTAAACAAGAAATCGCGAATCGGCCATTGGCAATATTACCCTATTTTTAATAAAGAAATTGCGAATCGGCCATTGCCAATAAAGGACCCTATTTTTAATAAAGAAATCGCGAATCGGTCGATGCCAATGAAGGCTTCTATTTTTAATAAAGAAATCACGAATCGGCCGATGCCGATGAAGGCTTCTATTTTTAAAAGAAAAATCGCTAATCGGCCGATGCCGAAACAAAGGCTTCTGTTTTTAAACAAGAAATCGCGAATCGGCCATTACCAATATTACCCTATTTTTAATAAAGAAATCGCGAATCGGTCGATGCCGATGAAGGCTTCTATTTTTAAAAGAAAAATCGCTAATCGGCCGATGCCGAAACAAAGGCTTCTGTTTTTAAACAAGAAATCGCGAATCGGCCATTACCAATATTACCCTATTTTTAATAAAGAAATTGCAAACCGGCCATTGCCAATATTACCCTATTTTTAATAAAGAAATGACGAATAGGCCGATACCGATGAAGGCTTCTATTTTTAAAAGAGAAATCGCTAATCGGCCGATGCCGAAACGAAGGCTTCTGTTTTTAAACAAGAAATCGCGAATCGGCCATTGCCAATAAAGGACCCTATTTTTAGTAAAGAAATCGCGAACCGGCCGATGCCAAGTCGAGGGCTCCAATTTTTAAACAAGAAATCGCGAATCGGCCATTGCCAATAAAGGACCCTATTTTTAGTAAAGAAATCGCGAACCGGCCGATGCCAAGTCGAGGGCTCCAATTTTTAAACAAGAAATCGCGAATCGGCCATTGCCAATAAAGGACCCTATTTTTAGTAAAGAAATCGCGAACCGGCCGATGCCAAGTCGAGGGCTCCAATTTTTAAACAAGAAATCGCGAATCGGCCATTGCCAATAAAGGACCCTATTTTTAGTAAAGAAATCGCGAACCGGCCGATGCCAAGTCGAGGGCTCCAATTTTTAAACAAGAAATCGCGAATCGGCCATTGCCAATAAAGGACCCTATTTTTAGTAAAGAAATCGCGAACCGGCCGATGCCAAGTCGAGGGCTCCAATTTTTAAACAAGAAATCGCGAATCGGCCATTGCCAATAAAGGACCCTATTTTTAGTAAAGAAATCGCGAACCGGCCGATGCCAAGTCGAGGGCTCCAATTTTTAAACAAGAAATCGCGAATCGGCCATTGCCAATAAAGGACCCTATTTTTAGTAAAGAAATCGCGAACCGGCCGATGCCAAGTCGAGGGCTCCAATTTTTAAACAAGAAATCGCGAATCGGCCATTGCCAATAAAGGACCCTATTTTTAGTAAAGAAATCGCGAACCGGCCGATGCCAAGTCGAGGGCTCCAATTTTTAAACAAGAAATCGCGAATCGGCCATTGCCAATAAAGGACCCTATTTTTAGTAAAGAAATCGCGAACCGGCCGATGCCAAGTCGAGGGCTCCAATTTTTAAACAAGAAATCGCGAATCGGCCATTGCCAATAAAGGACCCTATTTTTAGTAAAGAAATCGCGAACCGGCCGATGCCAAGTCGAGGGCTCCAATTTTTAAACAAGAAATCGCGAATCGGCCATTGCCAATAAAGGACCCTATTTTTAGTAAAGAAATCGCGAACCGGCCGATGCCAAGTCGAGGGCTCCAATTTTTAAACAAGAAATCGCGAATCGGCCATTGCCAATAAAGGACCCTATTTTTAGTAAAGAAATCGCGAACCGGCCGATGCCAAGTCGAGGGCTCCAATTTTTAAACAAGAAATCGCGAATCGGCCATTGCCAATAAAGGACCCTATTTTTAGTAAAGAAATCGCGAACCGGCCGATGCCAAGTCGAGGGCTCCAATTTTTAAACAAGAAATCGCGAATCGGCCATTGCCAATAAAGGACCCTATTTTTAGTAAAGAAATCGCGAACCGGCCGATGCCAAGTCGAGGGCTCCAATTTTTAAACAAGAAATCGCGAATCGGCCATTGCCAATAAAGGACCCTATTTTTAGTAAAGAAATCGCGAACCGGCCGATGCCAAGTCGAGGGCTCCAATTTTTAAACAAGAAATCGCGAATCGGCCATTGCCAATAAAGGACCCTATTTTTAGTAAAGAAATCGCGAACCGGCCGATGCCAAGTCGAGGGCTCCAATTTTTAAACAAGAAATCGCGAATCGGCCATTGCCAATAAAGGACCCTATTTTTAGTAAAGAAATCGCGAACCGGCCGATGCCAAGTCGAGGGCTCCAATTTTTAAACAAGAAATCGCGAATCGGCCATTGCCAATAAAGGACCCTATTTTTAGTAAAGAAATCGCGAACCGGCCGATGCCAAGTCGAGGGCTCCAATTTTTAAACAAGAAATCGCGAATCGGCCATTGCCAATAAAGGACCCTATTTTTAGTAAAGAAATCGCGAACCGGCCGATGCCAAGTCGAGGGCTCCAATTTTTAAACAAGAAATCGCGAATCGGCCATTGCCAATAAAGGACCCTATTTTTAGTAAAGAAATCGCGAACCGGCCGATGCCAAGTCGAGGGCTCCAATTTTTAAACAAGAAATCGCGAATCGGCCATTGCCAATAAAGGACCCTATTTTTAGTAAAGAAATCGCGAACCGGCCGATGCCAAGTCGAGGGCTCCAATTTTTAAACAAGAAATCGCGAATCGGCCATTGCCAATATTACCCTATTTTTAATAAAGAAATTGCGAATCGGCCATTGCCAATAAAGGATCCTATTTTTAACAAAGAAATCGCGAATCGGCCGATGCCAAGTCGAGGGCTCCAATTTTTAAACAAGAAATCTCGAATCCGCAGGTAATATCACTTACCTTATCTCGCGAAACTTTCGCAGAGCATAACAGAGCATGTCATGGGAAACTATGAAAAATTTAGTACGCGATAAAAACTAAAATCCAAACGCAAGCCGGAAGTCGCCAGCACCGAACCGCATAACCGACGTGCAAGTTAAACCACTGACGTATATACTCGTCGTAACGGCATGCTAAAGTACAGGTTCCGTGAGACATAACCGGTGCCTGGAACGAGCTCGTTAAACGACACGAAGGCCGTGGAGCTAATCGCAGTCGTAAAACTCACTTTCTCAGAGTGGCCAGACGTTCTTCCTGCGCCTTGATGTAGCCGTTCAGGGTGTCGATGAGCACCGCCTCGGTCTCCAGCAGCTCCTCCATGTCAGCCAGCGCGGTGTACAGCTCGGCCACGCAGCCATTTTGGTACCACGTGCTCGTGACCGAGATCAGGAGCACCACGGCGAACAGCGTAGGCATGCTTCCGTTTCTCGTCCCTGGTCCGCGTGCTGCAATCATAAACGTTGAACGAAACGATGAACAGGGGCGAATGGAAGGGTTGAAAGAGGGGTCGGAGGGTGAGAGAGAAAGGGGTCGGCGGAGGGAAGCTTGTAATCGAAGCAGCAGCGGCGATTCGTTTGGTCGATTAATCGTCGCGGCTACTCGATCGACTCTCGTTTTCCCGGCCCGTTTCCTTTTTCCTCCTATTTTCACCCCCTCTCTACAATTCCCACCCCCTCGACATCCGCTGCCTCCCGGCAGAGCGGCTCACTTTTTCCGCCGAAAAAAAAGCGACACTAACGAGGACCAAATGAAGATAGATGGCTATCAATTAATCACGCGTGGCAAGAATACAGAGAGAAAAAATATAACATTTTCGCGGATTGATTTGGAAGCTTCGTATGGGCCAGGACACGTGTTTCCTTAATTTTTCGATAATTTCTCTTTCCTTGATCGTTTCGTTGATCGGTACACGTTGTATATAGCGTATAGAATACAGTATCACGAAACCAAAATTTTTTTTTCGATTTGGGAATTTATGATCCGACCATCTGATCATTTACAAAAATTCCTGCGTGGTGGGCATTTTTAAGGAGGCAGACCAGTGTGATATAACCTCTGTCATAATTATTCTTCAAAAATTCATAGAAAATGATTGGAGAAAGGTAGTCACGTGAATTTTTCACAGATTATACTTTCAACCTTAAACTATTAATAAAAAAATTGAGGTAAAAAATATAATGACAGAAGTGTTCGAAAAAAAATTTGGAATTAATCTGTCATCTGTAAAATACAGTGGATCTTGGTGGACAGGATATAGTGCGGAGAAAAAATCTGCGAAGGATGAAAAAGTATGGCGAGTAAAGACAAACGATGTGACTATCACGCCAAACATAGTTAACAAATTTAGAGTTGTAAACAAATTCAAAAAAAAATCGCAAAGTTGAAGATGATATAATAAGACAAATTGCTCTTAAGAAACAATTTCTGTTTAAATTTTCCGAATTTTTACATTGCCAATCAGTGGTAAATGTCAGAGCAACTTGTCTTGGACATGTGCTCAAAAAATGTCACACTGATTGGAATTCTGGTTTCTCTGTTATGCTGTTTACCATGGTCAAAGGTCGTGATCCGAGAAAATTGAGATCGTGTGGGTTATGAGGATTGTGGTTCCTATGGTGCTGTTTCCTATGCAAACTTGATGGCCATCTTGCTATGATAGGTAGCAGGTAGAAGACTGCAAGGAAGGGATGCGTTTCGTCCTGGGCCTGCAAGTGGACTCGTCAGTAAGGTTCCCTATCAGGCCCTACCTTAGACGGGGGATACTTCGATACCACAGGAACTTATATTTATGGGAGTCCAATAGCGATACGAGTTTTTGGAATTTCGACATTAGGATCTCCTCACTCAACGTAGCATGGGACAGAGAATTTTTTAAAACAATAAAAAGAAAAATCGCTTTTTCGAAAATTACGTATTGCCTCCTTAAGCGTGCACGCGATTAGGCCCATCCGCTAATCGATTACCGATCAACGCTCCACCCTCGTCTTCTCAGCAGTCTGCGATTCACCTAGAAGGAACGCTCCCAACCCTTCCTTCCTCGCTCTGCCATCCAAGAACACCCGGTCCAGCCAGAGAGAAGTCGCGTCAGATATAATCGCGACTCGATTCGACTCCGACTCGGTTATCGCGATTCATCACGGTTTCCGCGACGTTTCGAACTTTCTGCCCGGTTCTTCTTCCGTCTTTCCTCCTTTTTCTCCCCCATTCCCGAACTTGTTTCGTTTCTTCTCTCGGCCGTTTCGGAGTCTTTCGTCGCGAGTATCCAATTTCACGATGCCGGCACGATTCGACGGAAAAAGTTGGACGAAACTCCGGTGATTGCATTAGCATTCGAAGTTCTCGACGGAGAGAGCCCAACCCCTCTATGGCCGTCTATCCGTCTCCCTCGGAGGCCTCAGCCTCGCGCGGAAGCAGTCTTCCGCTTCCGGCCGGCGCGTCTCCACGCTGTTTGCCGATTAAGCGAGTGCCGTTTAATTGAACTGAATATGCAAACGTCTCGGTTGAACGGCTCGTCGACGTGCCACGAATCAAACGCGCGATACAAATGACCACGGCCAGTCGCGCCTGCCACGACCTTCCACCGAGTTCCCAGCGATTGAAATTCATATTGTCATTCGTGATTACAGGTGTCACTGTGGATCGGTAGAGAAGACACGAATGCTGTCGCATTAATAGAAACAGAATTTTAACGAGGTCGGTTCGTGTAGAGTGGCGAAGGCACCTTGGTTAATTGTCGATGCCTTCTTCTCAGTATGCCGAATCCTTACGAGATACTTAATGTTCCCACGCGTCGCGATTGTGTCCAAGTTATTTCCTCCTAATATGAACGCGCGGGGTGCTCTAGACGTTTTACGGTCTAGAGCTGTTAGTGTTGTTCGGTAGCCGAATGTTAATCTGTTTCCACCTCACTCCTTCCTCGGAGTCGCTATTCTAACTGACGGTTTCTATGTGATATTTTACGAGTTCGAACTAGATTCTTTGAAGACTGGACTGTGTCTGTTTGGAAGTTTGAATTTGACTGTTTGAACGTTGTGGTTTGACTGACTGACCCTTTTGCGTTAGTCAGTTCCTCGCCTTGGCACGTCGAGGATGCACGCTGATTGGTTGTTTAGAAAAATGTTGATTTCCCAATCAGCGGCATCCTAAGTGTCGTGCTCACCCCTTCCATGCGCCCTTGGCGCGCCTTCTCCTGCAAGGGTGGGATGACACTTGAGCGGGCGTGAGGTCATGGGTTTTTCCCAAGGGTTACGGTGTTCGTCCAGGTCCGGTGCGTCGGTAGTTTGTTACCCTTAGCAGGACTTCGGATGACCCTTCAGAATTACCGAGGTTTATAACACGTCCTTTGGCTATCGAGCGTAGGCGAGATGAAGATTTGGAGAATATTAGTTTCATTGCCCCCCAATATACCGAGAGCCCAACTCTAAAACAGTCTGTCTTTCCGATCGTGTTATAAACCTTGGAAATCCCGACCTCACGGCTTATTTAGCGATGCCAAGGCGGGATACTCCATATGCACCGCGGAACACTTAAGGTAGGGCAATAAGGAGCAGTTTGTCTTGTATGTACACTTTATTACACGATTCGATGAGTTGCATGAGTGATTTCTGTATGTGTCCTATCGTCTCTGCCTTCTGCCGTTTTACGTTTTCCGTCTTCTCGTTTTCGTGCCTGAGTTCCCGTTTTGTCTCCCAACTACCTTCTTGATGCGTTATGTCTAACTTCTCACTACCGTCTGATGATTCGACTTTAATTTCTATCGTCTGTCTTGTCTAGTCTAGGTTTGCGGTGATTGGTGGAGAGTGATTGTAGGTGGAGAAAGAAATAGAGTTTTTGATTGGACAAGGAGTTTTATCAGGACTTTGGATTAGGAGAGGGAAACTGTCAGGGAAGTTTCCCTTTGGTATTGTTTAGTTTCAACATTTATAGGTATATCTGTTTAGCGTTTTGGCGGATCAGTCGCATGTGCATCCCGTCTGTTGGGTCTGGTCCCAAGTACTGCTGTCCATAGTCCTTGTCTTTGATATATAATTTGTTAATCCTCGAGACGGTTAGGCGCGTCTTCCATGTATTATTGCCGTCGCAACAATTCCTAGTCACTGTCATCGAGTCTTCGAGTCTTTTGACACTTTGGGGATTTGGAGGGAGAGAAAGAGATTTAACCCTTTCCCTTCGACAGTTCAGCTCGACGAAGTACCATCGTTAAACGGAAGCGCGCGCCAGAAATATGCACAGTGCGTGTGATTTCTGTATATCTCAGTACGTTTTCCTAAGTCTTAAACAACAATTGTGCTGAATAAAATAATCCTATACAGATTGCACTTGTATACGCATCATTTGGAGTATAGAATATGGAGTTTCCGTAACCAGGAGTTATCTCATGGCGCTAGAAGCGAAAGGGTTAATGATTGGAAAGTAGGGTCACGGGTTCCACTGGTAGTGCTTCATAGATGACACAGATGTCAGATTCGATCCCTGTCGAGACAAGTTAATATCGTAGTATCCGTATGTCGTAAGGGGTGCCAAAATGGTGTCACGAAGGAATAGGGGTCGAAGAACCTTTCTTAGGCTTCTCTCTAGAAAGGTTTATACGCTGGGTGATCTCTCATGGAGTCACTCCTGATGCCTCCTCACGCGTGGAGGCCTCTCTTTTGCGCTGCTCTTCGTTCCTCTCGATTGTGTCTCGAAGCAATCGAGAGTTTTCGAGAGAACAAAGGTCACAAGTGCAAAAGCCTGCTCGTTGGTGACTGCCTCACGTTGCTAGTGACTTTCCTACGATGTATTGTTTAAGTAAGGTTGAGCTAAGAATGCGGATGGTTAAACAGTGATGTATGGCACTTGGAGGGATCGATTGGAATAATACTGCAATGCTTGACAGAACAAAATAAGCTTTATTATTAGAATACCCGACTAGAATATTAGTATAATAGAATAGTGACTATGCAATGCTTGTACTGACCTCACTCTACCTTTTACTCTCACAATTTTACTCTGACAACTTTTTTTCAAACGACTTATAAGACTGATAAAAGACTGACTCGCAATTGACAGCTCTTAGACTGACTGACGTTAAACTGACTGTCAAAACTGAGCTGCTCGCATCCTCGTACCCTTATTTTAACTTCTCTCATACTAAAGCTTGCTTCTTCGATCACACATTTCTCATACGACCTCGGAGAGCCAGGTACTTCAAACACTCAAGACGTATTCGCAAACTTTCGCTCGTTTCTTGCACTCGACTCTGTTATAAGTATTCCTTACAATCGATCCTCTTGTCTTTTTTCAAAACCCTCTGGGACTCAAACGGTTAATACTAACAGTTACCACCTTTTGGTCCTAGTTTGGGCCCGAACGGAAAGTCCAGCGTCGGTCCCTGGGGACTAATATGACACTTAACGCGTTAATATCGAGAGTTAGTCCAATGATTGGTCCCAAATTTTCTATTTCTCTTTCCCTAATTTTTCATAGAACCACCCTCATCCCTCTGAAAATATTGCAGACTAGTCATTTTGACTTTTGACTAGGTACTTCCAGTGTTAATACGCTGATACAGCGTGAGTTATGTCGACACTCTAACCCCCTGTCTACACCAGTGTCATGCTCCGTCCCATTTAGTCTTGATTCATCCTGATCACTCGCAGTCGATCCTCTGTACTCTCTCTCTGCGACTGTGCTGAAGAAGGTGGATCTGATCCGAAGGTCTTCCTACGGCCAACTCAGCAACAACCCACCAGCATTGAGAAACGCGGCATAATTCCAGTGCTTCGATTCTACTAGACACAGTTCCATGTTTTGTGTAAATGCCAGCATCACGTAGTAGACATTCACGACTGCGAGACAGACGCTATGGAATTATGCGAATCATTATGGAGGTGGAATTACAAAACGTAGTGGCTTGTTCTTGGATGGGTCACGTACTAGCACTCGTGATAAAATTGCGACAGAGGTGTACAGTCGGAGTCAAAAGGGCAAATTAAATATCATCCAACAGCGTAGTTCCATAAATTATCGCGTTACACTGACGGAACTCCTGCAAGAACGTGTTAATGCTCATGACAGGGATTATGGATCTAGCAAAGGCAGGTTGTACCTGTAACGAAGTTTAATTCCAACCCTAACTTCAGACTCGACTCCTCACAGGTTACCAAATACAGGTTACGTAGCATGGTTTAATATTTTGCTGACACGATTTTACTGCCGCGAATTGCCGATGTTGACAGGCTAATTAACAGTGAAGGGTCCAAATGGTGGTTCTTAAATTTTTAATTAAAAATTTCTTTCCTTCTTTTTTAATATAGATATAAGCTTTTTTAATATTTTGTGTTCCATTTCCTTTTTGAAATAATTCTTATTTTATTCCTTCGTCTCTCTGTCATTTGTTAAATTTTTCAAGCCCATAAAACAGAGAGTGGAAATTTATTGAGAACGTAACAAGTTAGTTGTCGATTAGAAAAAATTTCGTTACAAAAATTCTAGAATTTTAGAAAATTTCATTCGTTCATCTCTGATTCGAATTTTCTTGAAGGCGACTTACGTTTGTACATAATTTCTTCTACAAAGCTTGGTTCCTCCAGGATATTTTCCCGTTTCTGCGACTTCAGTTCAATTTCCAAGTTTGAGACAGTTAAATCCGTAACTCGAGTTTAAACTAGGGAAAATTGGCGCCGAAATTTACCAGATGTAAACTTAAAATTTATGGAAGATTATTAGATGCTCCTTAGATAAACAGTACAAATTAATTACTCGATTCCAAAATTCTCAAAAATTAAATTTAAAATTTACGAAAAATTACTTAGAAAAATATTAAAAATTAATTATTGGATTCCAAAATTTTCGTAACCTAAGTACAATAATTACGAAAAATAACTAAATATTCCCTAGGCAAATAGAAATGTCACTAGACGCTGCTCGCATGAATATAAAAGTCACTAGACGCTCCCTAGACAAATATTAAAAATGAACTATCGAATTCGAGACGAAGTTAAATATCGGTTGGCGAAATTCGAGTGGAAGGATTTGCTCGTCAGAATGCAGCGCGTTTTAATATCGAACGTCGTAAGTTCTCGTGGAAAGAAGGGAAGAGCATCGTCGTGGTTCGTTACAACTCTTACCCGCGTTTCTGCAGCTCGTAAATAACACGCTAATATGCAAGGTATTCCGAAACCTTTAAAATTCACCGGGAATACCGCATGCTGGAATCCCTTCGATGGCAATTCCCAACTCCTCGCCACGTTCCGGACGTTCCTTCGCAAAAATGCCGCAGATAAAAACGACTTACTCGAGACTTAGCTCCTTCCCAACCGCAGCCTCCTGCGCCCGCGAAACATTCGACGCTTTATTAACCTGCTACACGCTCGTCGCGACGCTGGAATTTTCGACGGACACCTCGGCTTCCTTCGACAGCCGACAGCTCTTTCGATTAAGCATCGATATCGATACTAATGTAAGCTCAAGATGCACGAAACCATTCCTTGACATCAAGATTGTGTCAACTTAAATGCGACACCCGGTATAAAGAAAAATATCATTGCTAAATATTCTAGAATATCATCGATCGGTACTGTATCACACAATCATTTAATCACAATCACTTAATCACAATCACAATTATCAATCACGCGAACACTTAAAACGAAAAGAATAGTATATCCGTAGCCTGCCCGTAGCCCACGTGACCCGAGAGGGCAGCCATGTTCAAATGGCGCTGCAGTCAACGCGTTATTACGTTAACTTATTCCCAATTCCGAGTCTCAAACTCGACTACTATTCACCTTCGCAACTCCAGTTATTATTCAGTTATTATTGTCCGACACTTGCGCCATCCCTATGCATGAGAACGAAGCTAGAGAACATAACCTATGAACGTCAAGCGAGTTTCCCTCCTTTAATTAATTAATACCCACTAGATCGATACGTATCTCCAATATTCTCCCAGCAATTGTTACTACTAGAACACTGGTACATTAAACGACCAAATAGTTACGTTTTTATTCCAACAAAATGCAGCCTCAACTTTCCCAAAATCAACTTCCCGTTTTCAATAAACAAAACAACAATAATTCCGAAACCTATAAATCAATTTACCTACTTTGTTTGCTCAATCCACCCCCTATCAATCCACTCGAAAATCATACCAGTAACGCAAACAACACCGTCCATTAGCCACTATAATAAAAATAAAAAAAATAAAAAATAGAAAAGGTCATGTAACCGTTCAATACACGTAAAAAAATCACAGAAACATCCAGACGTGCAAAACCGGGAAAATTCATCCCGGATAGCCGTCACTGTTCGCGACCATCACCACCGCGATGGAGAGGGACGAAGTACAAAATAACCCAGGCCGTAGCGTAAATCCTGGAAAGTTCCAGGCCGCTTCTTAAACTATCGATCGACGCGGCCTTTTCCCGGTCCAGAGGGTCGCGGGACCGGTCGCAAATTAAAGAAAAATTCTCTAATCGAGTTTCCCCCGCGCTTCCGGCACGCTCGTGTGCTGCCCCCACCTCTTGCGCCGCCCCTGCGCCAACCCCGCCGGGCCGCGCACTCGAACTTTTCCGGGCCGAGGAGGATTAAAGTTAGGGAGACGCGCGACTTACACCTGCCCGATCGACGATTTATTCCGTCATGCTCCCCCGAACTTCCAACCCCCGTTTTGCGCCCCCGCCGTTCGTCAGCCGCCCCTTTGTTCGCCGGTTCACGGCCACTCGAAAGTTCAAAAGCGGTTGCTCGAGCACGTGGATCGAGAGGCTTCGGCAAAGTCGGGGACAAATTATAAATAAAAAGTAGCCAGTAGACGTGCCTGTTTCTTGGGTGCTTTGTCATCTTTGATTTGTTTCTTGGGACGTGGTCGATAAAGGTTAGAAGTAACACGTGGTTTGGTTCCACTTTTATTTCAATGAAATATGTTAATGGTGGATGAAATTTAATAACAAGAACAATTCTTTATTTAATTAGAAAAATTATAAAACAAATTTAACGTTTAAATATAATTAATTTCTCACAATTACGTATCCGAAATCACTCATTTTTATTTTTTTTTCTTCATACATTATAGTGACATACACAATTCACACACACCTCAATCATTACACGCATACTCATTTATCATAATAACCTGAATTCATTACATATTGGAATCCCATGCATACTTGTTCCACTCATCCCAACACATATGTGGGATTGGAATAAGACGGCCCTGGAAGAATGGCAAGTGTGTCTGGACCCAGAACGAAAGAGACCGCGCACAAGAGGATCGATTTCAATGAATGTTTAGGTTAGAGTGAAAGATTAGATATGCGTGCAGAGTGTTTGAAGGTACCGCGTTCTCCGAGGTTGCGTAGGAAAGAAGTATGATTGTAAAGGAAAGCATGGGTATGGAAAAGGACAGAGTGAATGCTTAAATAAGGGTGCCAGGGCGCGGGCAGCAAACAGTCCTTCACGGTCCTCCAAACAGTGTGTAAGCACTAAAAGTCGAGCGTACCCGTAGCGGGTCTCCAGTTTCGTAGCCAATAAGTATAAGTTTATTGCATCTTAAGAAGCAGTAAAACAACCTTACTTTAGCCAATCCACACACCCCGATCCTACACATACATACTTAAAAATCTATGTAACCACTACCACAAAATAAACAAATAATATATTGCAGTATCGCAGGTTTTCCACCCCATGTACACGTACTTTTAGCTTAGAAAGTCACCAAGGGTTCGAAAGCCAGGGTTGGAAAGTGCGTTAGGTCTTAGCATGACCATTTTTCATCATGTTGGCGCAGGTTTTTGGAAAACGTGTACATGTTGGGGAAGATATAAAAAGTAAATTATAGGAAGCTTATAGTGTGAGAAAATAAAAACGTGACAAATATATAACATAAAATAAATAAAAATATAGTAAACGTTTAATATAGGGAATCAAAAGGTAGCCAAAATTTTTCGCGAAAATTACGATATTTCCCAAAACGAAGACGATATTGTATAATTTTTAAAAATTCGATATTTTTCGACGAAGCTGCAATAGGAAAAATAAATTTGGATAAAGATTCGAGAATATATTGAAACTTTCCGTCGAATTCCCTAAAATAAATTCTCCGAACTTTCGAAGACCAGTCTGTAATCTAGATGAACCGAGGTAGTTGCGGAAGAAGCGTGGAAATAAATCGGATATACATAGAAAATGGATTGAAATTAAATCAGAATCCAAGGGATTAATCGAACTGTTGGTGGTGCAATAAGGGTTGCCAATGACGGCACGTTTTTTCCACGTTTTAAGGAGTTTCTGCCCTTCGAGGAGAGTTTCGTTTCGAAACTTTTTGTATGTCGACGTTCAACTGGAAGGGAACTCGAGTGTTTTTCCAGTGATATCCGATTGATTTTTGAAGTTTGGCGGAAGGGGGCTCCCTTTTGTTTTTGCCGGCCCTCGTTCCTAGATTGGTACTCGGAAAGTTGGACGAATGACTCGCTTGAAAATATTATTACGACATGAAATCCATGGGTAAACAGAAGAACGAACACAGACGGTTATTTACGGTTGATCTGTGATATTAATATTAATTTAATATTATATTATGCACGAGGACGATGCGCTGTTTACCCGGTCTGAAATTACAGTACGGCCCTGTTCGACGTTAATTTCGATTTGTAGTGTTGATACTGGTTGACTCGATGGAAATGGATGAATGAATTTTCTGTTTATAATAAACCTTATTTTAATCAATCGACATTTGTATTTTAATATTTAACGAGGGTTTATAGAAATGGGGACTACGGTTCGAGGATTACTGCATAACTGCTCGAAGGAGACGTTAAGAGGTATAAATGGACGAATATTTTTACTTGTAAATTACAAGATTTTTGTATAAATTTAGAATTCGGAAAAGTTACAATTTAGGGATTCGGATTTAGGTTTGGGATTTGAAGATTCAACGATTTGAAGATTCAAAGATTCAATGACTCGAGTATTCAAAGATTCGAAAATTTAAAGGTTTAAAAATACAAAGATTCAATAACTCGAACATTCAAAGATTTAAAAATTCAATGACTCATGTATTCAAAGATTCGAAGATTTAAAGGTTTAAAAATATAAGGATTCAATAATTCGAACATTCAAAGATTCAAGTATTCAAAGATTCGAAGATTTAAAGGCTTAGAAGTATAAAGATTCAATAATTCGAACGTTCAAAGATTCAAAGACTCAAGTATTCAAAAATTCGGAGATTTAAAGATTTAGAAATACAAAAATTTAAAAGCACGAAGATTCAAGGTTTCAAAAATACAAACATTCCAAAATTCAATCACTCAAATATTCAAACATTCCAAAATTCAATCACTCAAACATCCAAACATTCCAAAATTCAGACACTCGAACATTCAAACATTCCAAAATTCAATTACTTAAATATTCTAACATTCCAAAGTTCAGGTGCCCAAACATTCCAAAATTCAATCACTCAAATATTCAAACATTCCAAAATTCAATCACTCAAATATCCAAACATTCCAAAATTCAATCACTCAAACATCCAAACATTCCAAAATTCAGACACTCGAACATTCCAAACTTCAGGTGCCCAAACATTCCAAAATTCAATCACTCAAATATTCAAACATTCCAAAATTCAATCACTCAAATATTCAAACATTCCAAAATTCAATCGCTCAAATATTCAAACATTCCAAAATTCAATCGCTCAAATATTCAAACATTCCAAAATTCAATCACTCAAATATTTAAACATTCCAAAATTCAGACACTCGAACATTCAAACATTCCAAAATTCAATTACTTAAATATTCTAACATTCCAAAGTTCAGGTGCCCAAACATTCCAAAATTCAATCACTCAAATATTCAAACATTCCTAAATTCAATCACTCAAATATTCAAACATTCCTAAATTCAATCACTCAAATATTCAAACATTCTAAAATTCAATTACTTAAATATTCAAACATTCCAAAATTCAGACACTCGAACATTCAAACATTCCAAAATTCAATTACTTAAATATTCTAACATTCCAAAGTTCAGGTGCCCAAACATTCCAAAATTCAATCACTCAAATATTCAAACATTCCAAAATTCAATCGCTCAAATATTCAAACATTCCAAAATTCAATCACTCAAATATTTAAACATTCCAAAATTCAGGCACTCAAACATAGGAATATTCCAAAACTCGAAAATTCGAAAATCCGGAGACCTCGTAATTAAATCAAAACTCGAAACCCTGCCATCCACAAACCTCAGCTGCTCGCGAAGCTACCCATACACGGAAACCGCGAGCAAGAGTCAAAAGCCAGAAACACGGAGTCGAAAAAGGAAGGAAAAAGGAGAATAATTATAAAGGTGAGACAGGGAAGAAAAAGAAAAATCCCGATTTTTCCCAGCATTGTGAACCACGCAGTGAGGGAAGCGGTTCGCGTAGGAAGTGGCGGCGCGAGAGACCCCTTAACGTTTTACTAACTTTCGGAAACGGCTCTTCTTCGGTTTCAATGGCCCTTCTCGCCTCTCCTTTCTCTCTCCCTACGTCTCCCGCAACCTTTTTCCAACCAAGGGAAAACGAGGAAAGCAACGATCCCTCGGAACAAAGGGTCGACTCCCTCGCGGGGAACGCGTTCTCGCCTCGGCGGAGGAAAAAGGGAGGAAAACGGAGGGAACAAGGGAGGGAAAAAGAAGGAAAAATCGGAATTCGCGAACGGATCCATCACACCCACTGGAAATCTAATTGTTCCCGCGTAATTTAGCGTGGCTGACCGTGCTTTGACCAGCACTCGTTCCACTTATATCCCCGTGGCCATTCCACACTACACTGTCGCGGTCGACTCAAAACCGACGCTAATCGCGTTTCGAAACTGTTGTCGAAACCCGATTACCGGAAGTCACAGCCTTCCCATCGGCGAGTCTCTCGCAGCTGTTGAATTTTGCACGGTTTTATTCCCGGGGAAGGGAGGTCTCTGGCGAACTCTGGCGAACGCTTGTGAACGACGGGACCCTGGTGTAGACGGTGAAAAAGATCGATCTTTTTTTATTACTTTAATGGATGCTATTCCGAGAGTATATTTCCAAATTTCCAACGCAATCCTCCAAGTATAGAGATCTCGTAGCAGGTTTATCGCGTGCATGTATACGAGCGTGTGACATCATCGTACAATAAATATTTAATCATCCCTAAACATTTTTCGAAGATTAATCTTATTATTTATTATTGTCATCGTTCTAAATTGAATATTTAATCATGCCCAAAAAATTTTCAAAAATTATTCTTATTATCCTTGTTAGCGTTATCGTTAGTATACAGTAAATATTTAACCACCCCCTAAAATTTTACGAAAATTATTCTTATTATTATCGTCATTAATATAGAGCAAATATTTAGTCACTCCTATAATATTTTTCAAAAATTAATCTGATTATTTATTATTATTAATATTATTATTACTGGCATTACTATAAAGTAAATATTTTCATCCCTTAAAATTTTTCCAAAATTATTCCTCTTACTTCTTCTTATTTTTACTATTAATATAATGTAAGTACATGGTTGATCATCCCTCCAAATTTTAAGAAAATTATTCTCATTACTTGTCATTGTTATTATTATCGTTAATATAAAGTAAATATTTTCATCCCTTAAAATTTTTCCAAAATTATTACTGTTACTTCTTCTTCGTATTTTTACCATTAATATAATGTAAGTACATGGTTGATCATCCCTCCAAATTTTACGAAAATTATTCCCATTACTTATCCTTATTACTATTATCGTTAATATAAAATAAATATTTAGTCGTCCCTTTAAATTTTTCCAGAATTATTCCTATTACTTCTTCTTCGTATTTTCACCATTAATATAATGTAAGTACATGGTTGATCATCCCTCCAAATTTTACGAAAATTATTCTTATTACTTATCATTGTTATTATTATCGTTAATACAAAGTAAATATTTTCATCCCTTTAAATTTTTTTAGAATTATTCCTGTTACTTCTTCTTCGTATTTTTGCTATTAATATAATGTAAGTACATGGTTGATCATCCCTCCAAATTTTACGAAAATTATTCTTATTACTTATCATCGTTATTATTATCGTTAATACAAAGTAAATATTTTCATCCCTTAAAATTTTTCCAAAATTATTACTGTTACTTCTTCTTCGTATTTTTACCATTAATATAATGTAAGTACATGGTTGATCATCCCTCCAAATTTTACGAAAATTATTCCCATTACTTATCCTTATTACTATTATCGTTAATATAAAGTAAATATTTAGTCGTCCCTTTAAATTTTTCCAAAATTATTCCTATTACTTTTTCCCGTTATTATCGATAATTGTAAAATTATTGCAATTACCCACGAGGGAGATGAAATTCCATTCCTCCTCGACGAATTTTCCCCTTTCACGTAAATTTAACATATCCCCATCCATCTGTTCCACGACTCGAATAATTCTCGAATTAAATCTTCCGGCTGGTCTTGCGCGGAATAAGCCAGCAGGATGATACACCGCTGAAATCGCGAAATCGTAGACAAAATAAACGATCCTATTCGCAAATGAAGACTACACGGCTGCGGGGTGATGGCCGATGATCCGCGGAAACTCTGTTTCGATCGGCAGGAGTTTTCAGAAATGCCGCCGGTGCAGAAACAGAGAAACTGTTAATTTATGCTCACGAGTTTCTACGAGTGTATTACCGGTTCCATTAGTTCCGGCCATCCCGCGCGAAATTTCTATGAATTTCGCCGGGCGAATTTGTGCAAATTGCCGGCCGATACGAGAAATTCAAATTCCCACGGCTAATCGAGCCCCGATCGAGGCAAATTAGCCCACGTTAAAGCCAACTGACCAGACTTCGTTCGAATTCACCCGAGAACCAAGGAACAGACGACTTTTTTAAAACGATCTACCGATTTTTACAAAATTTTTCACGTTTTTCCTTATATTTCTTTCTTTTCTTTTTTTTCTTCTTTTTAAATGTTAATGTTCATTTGTGGAGAAAAATTTTGTCACGTGATTTCTCGATTTTTATTCTTCGCTTTTCAAATTTATCGTGTTTACAATGACACTGTTTCCTTGTTCACGAATTTTTAAACCATTTTCATCCTTTAGTAGATATCATCCCTTTATATACAAATATTCTATATTTCTCTTTTTATTTATTTTTGTTTTATATTCATAAAAATTCAATCTTTATTAAATATACAATTTTTAAACTCCTTTAATATTATAAGCCTTCGCTGTTTCTTTATTCTTTTTTCTAAATATTTGAAATTAAAGGAATTGTCCAATTTCTGTCACCAAAGTATTACCAGAGAAGGTTAATAATCCCCACAGGATTTTTTAAAACGATCTATACAAGATAATTATTTACCCACGAATATTTAATCACTTCGTTATCCTAGATTAAACGAAAATTACAAAATTTTAACGAATTCTAGGAAAATTTTAGTTCAGTAATTATTAAAAAACCGCGGTGGAAACCGAGTTTCGAGTTCCCTTTGGTAATTCACGAAGCAAATTCGTTTTTGGAACTGTATAACAAGCAACCCTCCAAGCAGTTGTTATTCCAACTTCAACAGCTTCCCTCAAAAACGGTTCTACTATTAAGTTCTAACGATCGTTCGAGTTTTAATTAGAAAAAAAGGGGGGAAATTAAATTAAAAAGTTTAAATTAAATACTCGATGGGAAAGTTCGCGATATAAACGACTAGCCACAAACGAAAGCTGATCTAGGTCTATCCCGAACACTGATCTTCGACAACTTCAACAACCACTTTCGACTGCCGCAGATATGGCACTTCAGAACCCTGATCAGCCCTCAAATCTACGAACTTCATCCTCCACGCTTTCGTCTGGAAATCCGCCACGAAATGCTGCTAGTTAATTAAATTTAAATTTATTGCCCGGAGAAGTTCAAACCGTGTAATACCACCAACATCCCTGCAACGCCATTTTAATTGAAATGGCGGAGTATTTCATTCGCGGTCAAAAAGTTTCCAGTTTCAGTCCAGTTGCAAGTTTAATGTTTAATTTTTTAAAAATATTTTTTGGACATTGGTTAATAAGATGACGTTTTGTGAGCCTAATTTTGGAAGACTAGGATGACATAGGGGTTATATTTAGAGCTGTTAGGTGTTCCGTGGTATAAAATGTTTTGATAGAAGGGATCAAGGTATCTAGAAGGAAGTCAGGTCCTTTCAGAAGCTTATGAGTGAATAGACTCGTCGGTCACAGGATAATCTCGAGCACTCGGACCAATCGTTTCTCTTCGATATCTTTAATGTGCGAAGAAGAAGTAATGGACCATACTTCTTCTTATATCTAACCTCACAAGTATGGCAAACCCTTCTGAATCAAATAACAACCTCTGCATTATAATAATGAATGACACTTGTTACATTTATTTATTTTTCTATTTCATTTTCGATTCCCAAATTCGGAATTCTTCTGTCTCTAAAAGCCACCCCTAATTGCATCAG
>NW_016913695.1:79768-80171 GCF_001483705.2 Eufriesea mexicana | reverse complement strand
CTATCTTTTTATTCCAATTTCGATTCGCAAATTAGGGATACTTTTGTCTCCAGAACTCATCCCTAATTGCATCAACAGCAATTTAACGAGGGAGCAATAATTCCTGTCCAATTGACTAAGTCACCTTTTTGTACTAATAATTATTATCATAATTACGAGATTACCGTCACCTTCTCAATCTAGAATATGCCTAGGATGAGTTTTCTACTCTCCCAGATCCTGTACCTAAGCTTACCAAGAATCACTCTGTCCATCAATATCCAAAATTTTTCTGAACCAAATTACAACCCCTGCATTTCAATAATTATCGAGTCTAGTCAGTCTTACCTGTTTCTATTTCATTTTCGATTCTCAAATTCGGAATTCTTCTGTCTCTAGAAGCCACCCCTAATTGCATCAGCAG
>NW_016913695.1:60490-78065 GCF_001483705.2 Eufriesea mexicana | reverse complement strand
AGATGAGATATAAATTAGTTGATAGTCATACTAGGCACCTATATACATTTTTAGGTTAGTTTTTCACATTGACACCTGGAGTCTTAACTATTACAACATTGAAGATCGAGGAAATTTGGATCTATAGAACGATAAAGTCCGAATTTGATCATCAGACTACTTGGTCTATCAATAAGATGAGATATAAATTAGTTGATAGTCATACTAGGCACCTATATACATTTTTAGGTTAGTTTTTCACATTGACACCTGGAGTCTTAACTATTACAACATTGAAGATCGAGGAAATTTGGATCTATAGAACGATAAAGTCCGAATTTGATCATCAGACTACTTGGTCTATCAATAAGATGAGATATAAATTAGTTGATAGTCTTACTAGGCACCTATATACATTTTTAGGTTAGTTTTTCACATTGACACCTGGAGTCTTAACTATTACAACATTGAAGATCGAGGAAATTTGGATCTATAGAACGATAAAGTCCGAATTTGATCATCAGACTACTTGGTCTATCAATAAGATGAGATATAAATTAGTTGATAGTCTTACTAGGCACCTATATACATTTTTAGGTTAGTTTTTCACATTGACACCTGGAGTCTTAACTATTACAACATTGAAGATCGAGGAAATTTGGATCTATAGAACGATAAAGTCCGAATTTGATCATCAGACTACTTGGTCTATCAATAAGATGAGATATAAATTAGTTGATAGTCATACTAGGCACCTATATACATTTTTAGGTTAGTTTTTCACATTGACACCTGGAGTCTTAACTATTACAACATTGAAGATCGAGGAAATTTGGATCTATAGAACGATAAAGTCCGAATTTGATCATCAGACTACTTGGTCTATCAATAAGATGAGATATAAATTAGTTGATAGTCATACTAGGCACCTATATACATTTTTAGGTTAGTTTTTCACATTGACACCTGGAGTCTTAACTATTACAAGATCGAAGAGGTTGAAGATAAAGGAAATTTTGATCGATAAAATGATGGAATCCGAATTTGATCATCAATTCATCTCAGACCCCTGGACCTAGGGTCTCAACTAAGGTCGAGGTTGCTGTCAATGACGAAGAGTAGACATCACTATTAATATCGCCATATCTCTATGGCAACAAAGTAATCTCAAACGCAAAATATAAAATGCAGAGTATCGGAATCCAGCCGCATGATCCCAAAATGATCACACCCCCTACATGCGAAATTCCGAATTCGAAAATCACGCAGCTCTCATCGAAACGTAGGAAAAGCCGACAGCAACGAGACGGTCAAAAGCTGGCGTTGCATCGAAGCAATCACGAAAGTAAAAATTCACGGTCGTCGATTCCCCCATGGCCGAAACATCGGATAGAAAGTTGCTGGCAACAAATCGTCGCTGGCCCTCTCAAAGGTACCACTCGTCGAACCGTGAACGACCATTGTTTCCGAGCGTTCCCCGTTCCCGTCGATGAGGAAGGGAAACAGCGAACACCACGGCGCAAGGAAAAACAAAAAGCCGAGGAAAAAGAGAAAAAAGAAGACACGAAATAACACTCTCTGTTCACCGTTCTACGAACCCGAGCGAAAAAGGGGCGAGAGGACTGAGGAAAAATTCGCGAAAACAGCGACACGTTCAAAAATCGTCGCTCAAAGGCCGTGTATCTATAGACCCGGCGTAGAAAAGGAAATGAGAAACAAAAAGGGGAGAAAATGAGAGTGGGAAGGAGGGAAAGGGGAGAGTAGTCGATCGGGGCTGTTGAACGGGCAACTTTCGTCGCGTATGCACGTGGTCACGTTCAATTTACCTCGAAGCTCGCTCGGAACGCCTCGATTACGAAACGGCCGGAAGCTAATTTGCGGTCACGCGTAATTAGTGTCGTCGCGGGGATGGGAAAAATGGATGAAAGAGCCCCGGCGCTGGTTACACCGAGTTAAAAGGCCCAACTACCGCCCGGAAACTCTCCGCCCTTCTAATTTTCCACGGACCAAGCAGGCGATCGACTTCGCATCACCTATCAGCCCCAAGTTTCCAGGCTTGCTTCGTGACCCTGCGATTTTCTCCGGTTAAGCTTCGGCATGCTGATGGATTAATATTCGTTAGGCAGGTGTCCAGATATTTTCCTTCGTTTTCCTTTATTTTCCCTCGGCCAAATGGCTTTCATCCCTCCATGCCGTGCGAAATTTGAAATTTTCGGTTCAGAACGGATGTTATAAAATTGATCGAGAATATTCGAATTTTTTAATTTTAAATGTCGAATTTTTTCTGTTTTGAGGAAGCTTTTTATTTGAGGTACCTAAGTCTGAGATTTCATTTCCTTTCAAGTTGAACAGTTCGAATTCTTAAATATGAAATTGTAGATTTGGATCGTTGAATTTTTTAGTTTCGAGTTCCACGTTCGAAATTTCGAAATATCTTGTTGTTTTGCCTTCCAAGTTCGAAGCCTTTTAAATTTTAAATTGGTCTCGATACTCCGAGATTGAAGTATTAAACTTTGCAATGTCAAGCTTTAAATTTGAGTTCTCGAATTTTCAAATTTCACGTTCGAAATTTCCAACTTAGAAATTCCAAAGTTCCAACACTGAATATCAAACTTGAAATTCTGTAATTTTACCTCCAAACTTTCAAATATTAAATTCCAACTTCGAATTCACAAATTCTTTATTTTTTAATCCAAGTTCCACGTTCGAAATTCCAAAATTCCAAGATCGAAATATCAAAGCTCCAAACTCTATCCCTCGAAATAAAAATTTCCAGATTTCGACGTTCATTTTGCGGATTCCACATTTCCCAAAGCAAACATTCGGTGACTTAAAAAATTTCCAAATTTCGCAAACATTTCCTAAAAAATTCGCAAACATCGTGAATCGTTTCAAAGAAGAAAGTGTATTCGCACGAGCGAGAAATAATCCTTGCTAGCAAGCAGGAACTTAATTCCGGACCCACGGCGTAGACACAGACGTTCGGAATGGCTGACAGCGATAATAGAAAAAGACACGCACGTCACCGATATATAGGGGTAGGTCGGGTGGATGTCAGATCACGCGAAAAGATGGCTTTGAAGCTCGGGCGGGCCTCAAAATGGTAATTTCACGGTTTCACGAGCATTTTCCCCGCGGCCAATTTAATTCAGGACGGATGATCCAGCCGTCTCTCTTTCTCACCCCCACTTCGTATTTTCCTCTAGCTTTCTTCGTCCATCGTTTGCCCGTGTCATCCAATTCCGCTTGTTCGAACTCGTTAACCTCGACTTCCCAAACTTTTTACCCTCGGCGCCCCCTTTTTACGCCGTTGCTTCCGCCATTTTCTTCTGCCGACTCTCCGCCATCTTGCGGCCGCCTAACGGCAACTAGCCGGGAATAATTACGAAGATTTTGCAAGGAAACATGCTCTACCTATACTCACCATCGATATTCCTCATCTTTTTAGGAAAATATTTTTTTTTCAGGACTGTCGGGGTCCTAGGACCGCAATGTCCCAGGTCAAGTGGACGACTGCTTTATGTCCATATTGTCAGCGTCCCTTGACTTGTATATACTCATTGTCACCTAAACCACAGCTTGCGTAATCCGTGACAAGGACCGATCTATTATCCCTTTAGACGACAGGCATAAGGACTTAGATTGTTTAAACAACCACCACCACCGAAAGACACTGAAACTAGCACACATCCCCAATATTATACCAACCAATCAGCAGACAGACGAACCTTATAAAACTACCGACAAAGCATTCACGAGAAGATTCTTCCTAAAAACTCCATCACGACAACAGCATCATCATCGAGACCCACCAACTACTGAGCGCAGGAGACTGTCTACTGCTATAGAACTCTGCAGTTCAACAACAACCAGGTCTACCTCTATCAAGTTAGAGTAGGCCTTATCCGAGCTGCATTGCCGCAGCGACGTAACGGGCCTTACAACCCCGTGAAACTCCCCGAGCGAGTTGCAGTGTTCGGGACCCGCAACAAGGACCTGGGGCAGTTTGTTTGTGTCTTTGTCTTCGCGAGGGCAGAAGCTGGGGAGGCTTCTGGTGTTAGGTGTCCGCCAGAAACCACGATGGAACTGATGATCCCTATAGCTGCGCAGCAGACTTCGGTGAAATTGTAGGGCCCAAACCGGCAAGTCCACTCATCTCGCCTCCTCGTTGGTGCCCTCGGGATACAGTGGGCGGTGTCCCATGCGTTCGCGCATGCCACTGGATGCGAAAGTGGGAGTGGCAACGGGCCTGGAGACCTTCGGTTGGATCTCATATCCATGCCAGACCCGAAGTGGCCCAAGAGAAATACGCCAAATCGGGGATCTCCCCGGGCGTACTCCTAAAGCCTACTAGGGTCATGTGCGGGTTGACTTCCTCCGCTGGTTGGACCGTGCTCTCTCCATTGGTATGATGATGATCTAAATTCGCACCCAACATCTACCGCTATATCCATAAATGGACCAGGTACGGCAAAGCTGCGCATTGGCGCCGAGAAGCTTATGAAACAATAGTTGTCTTTGTCTTCGTTTCGAGTTGTTTCGATGTGGTTGCAAACGATGTTTCATGTAAATAATGTTATAACTATATAATTACAGCAAATGTATATTCTGATATTCCCGATGAATAATTGAAAACTTTCTGAACAATTAATTACTCTTCGAGTTCGCGTAATATATAGACAGTCGGCGAAGTTTATGCAAATTAGCAGAGGGGGCAGCCAAATATCACGTTGCGGAATAAAAAGTGGATAGAGGGGATGGGGAACTTCACGCAAACTACCGTGGCCGGTTAAAATTTCACGCGGAACTTTCGATACAAGAAGAGCCTTGCGCCCACCGTTTCTCCGTTCCCCGCTTTTTCCTTCCAACTACTTGTCTCGTTGAATTGTTAACGCGACAAAGAGATTAAGTGCACGAACGCTTAGCTCGCAGTCAATTTGAATCTAATGTTTCTTCGGCTCGCGATTTAATTTCCACCCTCTTATCCCGATTCTTCTTTCCACCCCCCACCGTCTGTCCCTCTCCGTCCATGCTCTCTTTCTTTCTCTCTCTCTCTCTCTCGAGAGAGAGTCGTTTCTCGCCCGAAACTTTCCCTTTCCGAGGATACATCGGGGTAAACGTATTAAAAGGTATTGGGAAATACTGGAAAGTACCTAGAAATTTGTAAGAATTTATTAATAATAGTAATAATAGAAATTTCTTGCATTTGATTTATAATAAATAAAAATTACGAAATTCGGTGAAAATGAAAAGTACAAAAATTTGTAATATAATTCACAAATGACAAATTTAAAAATTCAGAAGATCGATACGTGGATCGAGCGAAAAATAAAACTTCATTTCCATATCCATATAAGTGTTTCGGCGTTGAAATTAAAAAAAAAAAAAAAAAAACAAAGAAAAAACAAAAATTGAAAAGACCGGGATTAATTAAATTGACCGGCGAATGACGGACGCGATAACGGGGGGAAATTTATTTATAAAATTAATTCCCGCCGTCAACGATAATTAACGGACGTCGAGTTCCGGGAATTTATAATATTAGATATAGGATAAGTATAATAGAAGAACGCGTAATATAACGCATCGTAATTCATTTCCCAAACGACCTCCATTCGTTAACGATAATTAGTATGGATTTGGAAATATTCCAACGAAAATAGCCCAATTCGGCTGGGTATTTATGCAAATGAAGCGAACTCCACGGATTCGAGAACCTCCTCGAGAACCCGATTTCCGTCCTGATCTCTCAACGTTAAATCGTTTTTAGTTACGGCAGAGCGCGGGAATTAAGGAATTCTTCGCGCACGTTACCGTAAGGATCGTTATCTGCGAGATGCGATCCCTTTGAAAGACTCTTTAAGCCGCGACGAAGTGTAGAATCGATTTAATTAGTCGAGAGAGGTATCGACTGCGAGCGGGAATAATACGAGTGCTCGAGGTATCGAGTAGGACTCGCGGCGGGGAGAATTCGCGTTTCTACCCTCGTTAATGTCCACTTGTTAAGCAAAATTTACCACGTGCTCAGGCAACTTTCATCCCTTCCCCTCCGACCTCGTCAAGCTTCCGATAACTTTTAATCACTTTTCATTCGGAAAAGAAGAAGATTCTAAATCAGCTTCATCCCTTAAATACCACCCCTTCGATGCCAAATATTCGACATTTTCCTCCATAATTTATTATATATAGTTTATCTCAAAATTCAACGTTTGTTATTAAATGTCCAATTTTTAACGAAATTCCACGTTATACGTACGGTAATATGGTATACATGAATAATAATAATTAATAATAATTAAAGCAACGAAATGAAAATAAATAAGTGTATACACAATTGCATTCCAATGCAGGGGACTGCATAATTTCGGTAAATGTAAAAATGAAATTCCTCGAACAAGTCATTTTCATCCCTTTGATAATTCTGGAGTTGTCCAATATATCTTTTTAAATATCTCCTTTATATTTACAAATTTACAAAGATATTTCTTTGTTAAGAATTAAATATCCCAATTTCGCCGATATTAAAGTTTCAGAAAAATCTTTCAATAGGGACTTCAAATAGTTCCCCATTTTCTACCCTATTAAAATATTATACGCTAATTTTATTATTCCTTAATATTAAATTTTGAATATCGTTTAATAAATTTAAGTATTTCTCGTTAAATTTTACATCATTCTGCTTAAAAATTTTTAAATCATTTTCATCCCTCAAATACCAGCCCTATTTAACACTAAACGTACCGGCACTTTAACATACCTATTCTTACCATAAGGGGTCAAATGAATAATTAATAAATAATTTGCAACGTAACTTTTAATTTATAATAAAATAATCAAACATGTATTTTCATTTTCACAAATAAAATATTTAATTCGTTACACTTTTAACACGTGTCTGATTTCTCCATCATGCATTTTCCATAGACAAATTTTTTGCAAATTATGCAAGTTTGAGTGGTTTTATATTTTATTCATGACTGGGAATTATCACTTGCACTGTTTCATGTTCTTTTTGTAGGTTTTCCTTTCCTTCTTCAAGAAATTCGTGATACTCTATGACGAGTTCATCTACTAACAGTAACAGGAAAAGTAACAGGAAATGAATACCAAATGACTAAATTTCACTAACATTTCAGATATTCTTTTTCTCAGGAATATCCAATATTCTCCTTCTGTCGAAATTATTTATCTATATTCAAAAATTCCATTTTCTAATTAATCATTCGACATTCCAGTTTCTCCAATATCACAACAATCTGCAATATTTCCTGCAATAAAAATCTCAATCAATTCTCCATTTTCATTCTTCTCTGATTCCATCATTCCTTAACATCGCGTTTCAAGTATTCCACGATGAATCGAACTAGTCCTTGTCGAATTTCAGGAACGAATATTCCTCGATATTAAATTTCGAGGAAGCCGAACGCAATTAGAGCCAGGCACCGCGACGCTTTTGCAAAGGTATACTGGCATTACGTCGTATCGGTATCGCCGTGTTCACAGACAAAGTTAGCGCACAATACCGACGAAACGTCACACCTGGAGGCCTCAAACGATTATCAATCGTGATCGTGTCTGAACGCACTCGGGTCTACGCCGTGTCGAGGTGTTCAGATCAAAGGCCTTGTGCCACCATACTTTATCGCCTAATTCCCCGTGCCATTTTCTCAAAGGCCAATTTCAGTTCCCTGTACCTTTGAATATTAATCATTTGCCTTACGATTACGATTCCGGCCCAAGGCTTTCGCAATACGTCAGGGTTCGGTCTGCCCTGCCTGAATAATGCCCTCCAATTTGTCAGAGTTAGCCTTACTTACGATCTTTCCATTTTGTTCCAGTCAGCTATTTACAGCTCGAGTACTTTGTTACCCGCGACGTTTCCAAAGGAGATTTTACCAATTTTTCAGGGTTACCTGTTCGCGGCCAGAATAATACGTCTTTCGCGATTCTCCCGATTTGTCAGCGTTAGTGACACGACTTTCAAAGTCTTCGGGAGAGTCAGTTACTCATAAATGGATAGTAGGATAGTTTGTTAGTTTGGGAAAGGATCACACGATCGAAGTACGAGTATGTAAATTCATTTAAAAGTACCGCCTTTTTCTCATTACCCCTTTTAATACGGTTGTACTATATGAAAAATTTGATTAATATATGATTAATTAGTTTAATATTAATTTCATTTAATATATGAAAAATTTGTGAGAACAGTATAACGTGAACAATACGACGAAATAGTGAGTGGAAAATTGCAAGATTACACGAGTAAAATTAGAAAATAATTCGACGATGTATAGGATATTCGCGGTAGACGTTTATCGGAGATACGAGCCATGGTGGCGCTAGTGAGTTAGATGCAGAAGCGTCGTAAGGCTGGTGAAACGCTTAATGTACTTATAGGGAATTCGAATCTATCTCATTAGGTTTGTTCCCTTTTTTATCATAGTATCTATAGGGTGTCCGAATATATCTCGACTTCCAAATTTAACGATATCAACTGTATAACAATCAACACCTCTCGATATTTTAACCCCAAATCAAAAGAATTTTTATAGCAATATACAACATGCCAAGAGAAGGAAATGTAGAACAAGCTCATGTCATTTGAAGCTTTATTTCAAATATCGATTAATAAATAATCAGAATAAATTCTATAAATTAAAAAATAAATACAAAGCGTTCAAAAAATATTCTAAAATTCTAATTTCCTTCTCTTTGCATGTGCCAATAATCAGGAAAGTGACCTAACTCATACAGATTTCAAGTGTATAATGAATTAACAAAATAAATTGTGATAAAACTACAAATTCGATCCTTGTCAAAATTGCTGTATTTTATTCCAATGTAAACGAATGTAACTGGAAATAAAAATATCTTTTGAATATTTTACTCAGGTAACTTTCGTTATCACGAATGTTAAAGAATTGAAACATACACGGTGTCCTGGAAAAAGGTATCAAACCCGATACATTTGTAGCAATCGTGGACCGAAGAAAGACTCGCGAAAGAAGAGAAAATAAATCGGCTGATCGAATTCTTTTTGATGCAAAATTTCATTTGCTTCCTCATCGTCTGGTCGTTTGCGTATAAATTACGAGGAAACTCGACGAGCGAATTATCGGGCATTGATGGACGCAATATCGAAGTTCGAGCTGAGCCACTTGCCACGAGTTGGTCGAACGCGAAGAAACAAGCTCTTCCCGAAGGAGAGTTCAGGAGCCTGGCTAAAACTCTACTCTATATTCCGTGGTTTACGCGGCGTCATAAAAACTTCATCGTCAAACGACGTGCACCAGCAGAAAGTCGCAATTTCGAGAGATCGAAGATTCGTCGTGACCATGGATCTTCATCTATGAATGAGAAATGCGCCGGAAAGCGATTCCTAGATCGGCTAGACGTCACAGAGTTCGGATGGCCAGAAGCACGAACTAAAGTCAATTTTTTGAAGTCGAAAAATCATACAATTTTAACCATACATTCTCACAAGTATAGAGTAAGTTATGAAATACACGAGAATCGCTGTAAGTTGTTTCGAATTTTTTCACGAAGCTTAGAAAATTGGAAACGATGCCTGCTATTTTAAGAAACTACTAATTGCTGGCAAAAAGAAAATAAAAATATTAAAAAATAAAAGATAAAGTCAAAGATAAAAATAAAAATTGAAAAATAAAACAGGACATTCCAAAATAATATATTAATAAACAGTATATTAGTAAAATAAATATATCTTGTAACATATCCTATTCAACAGGATCACTGGTCCAAAGGCACAAACTAAAGTCAATTTTTCAAAGTCGAAAAATCATACAAAATCATTTAAAACTTTTTCACGAAGCTTAGAAAATTGGAAACGGTGTCTACTATTTTAATAAATTGTTAATTACAGGTAAAAAGAAAATAGAAATATTAAAAAACAAGAGGTAAAGTCAAAGTTAAAAGTAAAAATTAAAAAATAAAACAGGACATTCCAAAATAATATATTAATAAATAATATATTAATAAAATAAATACACTTTATAACACAAGGAAATGGAACCTAAGAATACCCCAATAATTAACCCTTTGCACTCGAGAGACACCTTTCAGTCGCCATTTAATCAGATTCTAAAGATGGATGTTAATTAATACATCAAATTCACAATTACCCAACGATGATTAATTAAATATCGAAGTAAAATAATTTTACGTCTTAATTTGCATACAATTTCCTATTTACCTTTTTAAAAATATCGCCAACTTTATGACAGAAAGTCTTCGAATTACTATTTTCCTGTAACGAAAAAATCGCAGTGTGCAAAGGGTTAAAAATTTCGCTCACGAAATCGAAGCTTCGCGATAAATTTGATTTTCAACCCCGTCAATGATAAAATCAACGAATAATAAATAACAGATAGAGCGAACTGTCGAAATAAATTCGGCAGAGATGTTTCGGTTTCCGATTAAAGTACCGAGAAATCGAAATTTGCGCGACGATCGTGGAAGAATATCGCCTGGCTGGCTCACGGGTCGATCGAAGAAGATTTTTCCACGAAGGTCTCGCGAAACAGAGGCAGGAAAGAAGGCGAAAAAATAGCTGGCTGTAAAATAAATAACTCTGACGTTTTTCACGAATCGTAAATCTGACCAGCGAACGGCTCTGTTCCTCGTTTCTGGCTACCGTCATTTTTCCCACGTACCACGGATCCGCCAACCGTGAAAACTAAAGGGACACCGATTTCCTCTCCTGATCAGATTTTTCCCCCCTTTTTCGAATTCCAAATTTCCACGGAATCGAATAAAATACTCGTAAAATAAATATCTTTCGAGCTATCCACGTGCTTGTCACTGGATAGTGGATTTTTATATAACTGGGATATGTACGATACGTGTAGAGAGAGTAATTAAAACGTAATAACGTATAATACGCGTCTTGTAATATATCGGGTGTCCAAAATTCACGCAAGAAGTAATTCTAATAGAAAAGAAATATATCTTCATTATTTTTAAAATATTGCTTAACAAACGCAGTATTCTTTCGTAGGCATTGAAATAACCTGAACAACTTCTTCGTTGTATAAATTATTATTCCATCCTCGAAATTTTTCGACGATAACCTTGACGAAAATAGTATAATACCAATATCTAAAGTTAAACAAAACAAACAAAAGAAATATATATATATATTTATATACTCATCAAAAGAGGTCCAACAATGATACCATAGAAAAATCAGGAAATTCTATGGGGTGTCCCAAAATTCACAGAAGAAGTAATTTTGATAGAAAACACAGATTAGAATAGTTTAGGAATCACAGGAGTTAGAGAGTACATAGGTTTTCAATTAAAAATTATAAATATTACTTAACAATAAGAACACGTTGCTCTTTATATAGCACACCATTTTTAATAACCCTAAATTATCAACTGTCACTGTCTTTTCTCTTCATTGGCAACACTTTCCCGCACAAATGGCGCGAAATTCAAATCTTGCGTTAATTTTAAGACACGTCATACATGTATTATAAAAATTCAAAATTAAAAAGAATGAAACCGGTGAAAGTAGTCACGATTTTCGAACCACCCAGTATACACTCGCAAACTAACATTATCCATCAACTTTGTACACGTAGCTCCCTTAAAATAAATAATTTTCCATCCAGAGAACGACGAAAACAAAAATTCTAAAAATTCTTCTCTCTGTTTCGTTGGTTTGTCAAAACGACGTTCAAACGATAAAGGAAATATCAAATTTCGGGGATGAGATCACTATCGTGGAGAAAGATCGTGGTACGAAGGTGGCAGTTTAAAAATACGGAATGCATAACGGGGTCTCGTTAATTCCGTAGCAAGTAATACAATTACCCCGCGTTTATTTCAACGTCCATTGGTACGGCGACTTATTACTTATATAAAAAAAGAGAGAGAGAGAGGGTAGAGCGATCCATTTGAAAACGTCGACGGAGTTAAGAGCGACATTACGAGCGTGGCCACTTTTTGTTCCGACCTGTCCGCCGCTCGAAACGGAGATACGTTAAATATTTCCGTTGGTTAATAGAATTTGCGTGAAGGGAGTCCGACAGCCGGGGCCAAAGGCAAACAGGAATTTCTCATTTTGCGGCCAGACCGTGTAATCCGTCGCGCAAAAGTGAATTTCGCCAGGCCAGCTTGTTTTTATTCTCCCGGAAGACCGAACGCTCCTAGATTCTTGCCAACTTCTACTTAACTTTTCCGACCCGTCCCGATGAAAACTTATTCGCTAAATTTCACCACGCGGCAACGCGTGCAACCTTAGATTCAATTCTCGCTAACTTCGCAACGAGTATCGAGGAATTTTTGTTTTCTTCCGAATTATGGGGTGGTTTATTATCGTGGGGATTTTTAAGTTTACAGTATATCCACGAATTTTGTTTATTTTGTATACTATATTGCGAATGAAAATTAATTCGATAAATTTTAACTCCGGGGAATGTCGAATTTTGCTTTCGATTTTTTGCTAATTTTTAAGTTTGCAGTATATCCACGAATTTTGCTTATTTTGAATACTATGTTACGAATGAAAATTTATTCGATAAATTTTAACTCGGGGGAATGTGGAATCTTGGTTTCGATTTTTGCTAATTTTTAAGTTTGCAGTATATCCACGAATTTTATTTATTTTGTACACTACGTTGGGAAAGAAAATTTATTCGATAAATTTTTATTCAGTGTTCACGAATTTTATTTATTTTGTATACTACATTGCGAATGAAAATTTATTCGATAAATTTTAACTCGGGGGAATGTCGAATTTTGGTTTGAATTTTTGCTAATTTTTGAGTTTGCAGTATATCCACGAATTTTGTTTATTTTGTACATTATGTTGCGAATGAAAATTTATGCGATAAGTTTTAAATTGGTGGAATGTGGAATCTTGGTTTTAACTTTTGCTAATTTCGCAACGAGTATCGAGGAATTTTTGTTTTCTTTCGAATTATGGGGTGGTTTATTATCGTGAGGATTTTTAAGTTTGCTGTATATCCACGAATTTTATTTATTTTGTATACTACATTGCGAATGAAAATTTATTCGATAAATTTTAACTCGGGGGAATGTCGAATTTTGGTTTGAATTTTTGCTAATTTTTGAGTTTGCAGTATATCCACGAATTTTGTTTATTTTGTACATTATGTTGCGAATGAAAATTTATGCGATAAGTTTTAAATTGGTGGAATGTGGAATCTTGGTTTTAACTTTTGCTAATTTCGCAAGAGTATCGCGGAATTTTTGTTTCCTTCGGAATTATGGGGTGGTTTATTATCGTGGAATCGTGAATTTTTAAGTTTGCAGTATATCCACGAAATTTATTTATTTTGTACACTACATTGCGAATGAAAATTTATTCGATAAATTTTTTATCGGTGGAATGTGGAATCTTAGTTTTAATTTTTGCTAATTTCATGACGAGTTAAAATTTATTCGATAAATTTTAACTCGGCGGAATGTCGAATCTTGGTTTGAATTTTTGCTAATTTTTAAGTTTGCAGTATATCCACGAATTTTGCTTATTTTGTACACTACGTTGCGAATGAAAATTTATTCGATAAATTTTTAATCGGTGTAATGTGGAATCTTGGTTTTAATTTTTGCTAATTTCGTGCCAGGTTTCGGGGAATTTTTGCGTTTTCCGTATAATTAATTTTCTGACAAAAATCGACGAATTATTTTTTGGAAGGAGGAAAGGTTTCTACGTGTGTGTCCGACTTGTAATGTTTGTAAATTTTTAAACTTAAATCTCTTCCACCCCAAAATATTTCTACAACCTCCCAAACAGAAGATCAAAAAATGAAATAAACACCTAACCAAAGAAAGAAATAAAATGGTGTTGTATTAAAAACCAATAATAGTAAACTAAAATAGTAAAGTAAACTATACAACTTAGCGATGTGGGGGTGATCCCTTCCCCTGCGTTTTGTCTTTATCTCCCATTTTCTGGAGACATCTTGTGACCTACGTGGCCTTGAACAGGTCAATTTTAACCGCTCACCAGTTTAATAAACATGTATACAGTTTTTCTCTCATTTCCACTAACTACTGTTCCCCTGCGTTATAACTCCTTAACAAAAGGGAAAATGTAAAATGTAAAATCGCGATACTAAAGAAAGGCGACGACAAACGCGGAACGAAAATAAAGAACACAACGGCCGCAGAAATATTCCATAGGGAAAACAAGAACAAATGGTGGAACAGGGATAGATATAGGTAACCGAAAAAACATCGGCGAACATTTTCGCGCCGAATCGGCAGTGGCGCGCGTTTCACGTTTAAATCATTATTTCCGGTCCCCCCTCCACGTGGACCGGTGCACGCAGCACGAGTAAATCATGTGCTCGGAACGTACTGGCTGGAAAATGGAGGCGAAGGGGCGGGTGGTGAACGAGAAATGACAAAAAGAAGGAACGAACGGTAGAACAGGGTTGGAAATGGAAGTGGAATGGATGATTGTGGAAGTGAAGGGGTGGAGAACGGCGGGATGAAGTGGTTGGAAGAGGGAGAGTAATTAAAAATGAGGAATAAAGCCGGAGCAGGGGGAAACGATGGTGTTCCTTGAGAGAATTCTGGGATTTTTCGTCGAACGCTGCGCGCCGGGCAAGTTACACGCTCTTTCCCCGATGAATTTTCGAACGAGCAAGTCGTCGGGGCGTCGGCAATGACGAGAATTTCGAGACTGAAAAATCCTACGGGTCTAATATCCGGCAAAATTAATTTACACCGCGGTACGAATGACGTCGAATTTTTCCTCCGCTCGGGAAAAATGAAAAGCCGTTCCTCAACTTTTCGCCATACTAATTGCGATTTAAAACCGGACATGGGTCTCGAGATTCGTCAGAAGGTGTACGAACGAAGAAGGAAAGAGCAAGAGAGGGAAATAAAATTTAAAACAGGAGATAAAAACTGATACTAATTAACGAAATTAATTTGTACAACAGCTCGACTGAATTCAAATATTTCCACTGTTTCCAAAGATCCTAATTACGATCTAACACATATTCGCGGAAAATGAAACACGAAACTTAAAATCACTAGGAGAAACATATAGGGAAAAAGATATTTCGAATATTTCGAAGTTTTAAAAAATTATTCGAACCTTATCACAGTACGAAATAAAAATAACACGATTTATGCGATAAATGGGTTGCAGAATTATGACAGGTATGTTATATAATTATAAGACGAAAGATTCCTACATGATTTTGGAATCCGAATTTGACAGCAGAGATTGCTTATCGTACTAAATTTAGGAACCAAAGAAAAGAAAAATATCGATATTCTTCTGTATTTAAAAAAATATTCCAAGGATAGTAATTTTTTCTCGCTATTTTCGTTAACCGTATCTTACAGTACTAACCTCCCTCTGTAAAATCAAATTCGATTTAGAGTCGTGCCATTTTTTTTCACCAAGATATATCGCTTTGAAGTTACTCGCGAAGCATCGCAATCAAAAATACCAATCTTTTCTGTATTTAAAAAAATATTCCAAAGGTAGTAATTTTTTCCCGCTATTTTCATTGACTGCATTTTACAGTACTAACCTTTCTCTATAATACCAAATTCGATTTAGAGTCGTGCCATTTTTTTTCACCAAGATATACCGCTTCGAAGTTACTCGCGAATAAATATATCAACATTTTCTGTATTTAAAAAAATATTCCAAAAGCGATAATTTTTTTCCGCTATTTTTATCAACTGCGTCCTACAGTACTAACCTTCCTCTATAATGCCAAATTCGATTTAGAGCCGTACCATTTTTTTTCACCGCGATATACCACTTTGAAGTTACTCGCGAATAAATATATCAACCTTTTCTGTATTTAAAAAAATATTCCAAAAGCGATAATTTTTTTCCGCTATTTTTATCAACTGCGTCCTACAGTACTAACCTTCCTCTATAATACCAAATTCGATTTACAGCCGTACCATTTTTTTTCACCGAGATATACCGCTTCGAAGTTACTCGCGAAGCGTGGCGTATCAGAGTGCGCGGCCATTTTGCGTGGCGCTGCGCGTAAAACTCGCAGCGCCTCTAGCGGAACAGCCGGAAAGAAGAGTCCCATCGGTGGCATATCGCGACACGTTTTCCCTTTAATCGACATCATTATCCGGCGGCAAAAGTTTCATCAAGTTCGTCGAGCTTTTAATACATTCTGTGGGCTTCCGAAAGCTGCGGTGTCCGCGGTCATTCGCGAGTTTCCCGTAAACAGTTCCCAACCGGAGCCGCATATCAGCCAGTAATTAAACTTAAACTTCTTGTAAAGTGATACCGGTCTATACTCCTGTCTATACGCGAATAAACGTATGCGTGTGTGTGCCGGACAGATATGTGTGCTTGTATGTATTCAGCCGGGAACTCTCTGTGCCTGGCTGGCTTTTGATTTCAGTTTAGTCGTGTCGATAACTAAGGGAAACTCTACTCAGTTACCGGTTTTCCGATTTTTCCCAAACCTTTATTTTTTGCTGAAAAAATACTGACTTTTTCTTTTTTCATAGCAGGCGAGATTGAGAATCTTTGTTATATCGAAATATTATGTTAGCATGTTCGATATTAATCACACGTTGATTTGTAATACAATTTCTTAGTTTAGGTTTTATAGGTTAGGATCTCAGTTTAAGAGCACCCCCTAGCGTAAAAATTCGACATTATCGGCCGAGTTAATACTGACGTCGAGGATATTTTTGAAACGGTAAATAAGCAATAATATAAATTAAGACTTAAAATTATTTTATTTCGACATTCCATGCAATCTTAGGTTATTTTAGATTTGACATGTTAATTAACATGGATCTTCAGGATTTGATTAAACGGTGACTTAGGCTCACCTCTCGAGTGCAAAGGGTTAATAATTTTTTGGTAGGGTGTGTTCCAAAATATTATTCGAAATATATTTACTTTGATACCTGGCCCATTTTAAGACCTCGCTATATCGTGGACTATATGTAATTAAAAGTATCACTATCTATTAGGTACATTTACTCACGAGCCAAATCCACATTCCAACCCTTCAAAAACCCATAAAATCACTATTTCATTGTTACAATTCGATTCCAAACTTCCATCCAAGATCACCCCCTCATAAAAAAAAAAAAAAGAAAAAATCAGCACGAGAAACCAAAGACACAAGAACCCCCCGATAGTCGAATCCTCCGCAGACAGAACCACCCCCCGACTCGACGTCTGCGCGGCGGCTGCAAAAAAACCCCGGGACAAAGGGGTGGCGGCGATTTTTGCGTTCGGCAAGCCGCTCCCGTTCGCATCGCCGTTTCCTTTTTCGATCCATATTTTCCCCTGCAACGTGGGGAAGGGTCTCGGAGCACAGGGAAAAAGCGGCGGGGGTGGGTCTGCGAGAGGAGCTTTGAAACGGAGCCGACGTTTTCCCGATCCGTGTATCGGCTGCTTCGTTCGCTGAAACAATCGTCGAAAACTTGGAACGACAATGCGAATCGTGCCTTCAGCCGCCCACGCAACGGACGAACAATCGCTGGTTTGTTTCTCTGCGGCTGCACCCCGCGCAACCCCCGCCACCCCTTTTGTTCTCGGTCCGTCGACGTTGGGTCTTGTTGTCTTCTCTTCTTCCTTGTCTCTCCT
>NW_016913695.1:20575-59967 GCF_001483705.2 Eufriesea mexicana | reverse complement strand
TCTTTCCCTCCTTTCCCCTTCCTTCCTCCAGCTTTCTTCTCCCTTTTTCTCCCCTCTCCCCCGTTTCTTTGAAAGGAAACGAGCATCGAATTAAATCGTAGGTACACACGGATTACCGGCAGGGGCGGAAGCGAGGCTGCGTTCCCTGGTACCTTTCGGGGACCTCGAGAACATCGCGATGACAGCGATTCAAATCCCGAGGACGATTAAGCTTCCTATTGTGTCCTGGTTTATGTAATTTCTTCCGTCCTCGCGGGGATTAATATCGGTCTACTGCTTCCAATTCTTTCGGGGTTTATCGGTGGGGTAACGTTTTCCTGGCTGATGATAAATATTTCGGGATGTTTGGGGTGATTGTCAGTTATTTTGTCAGATTTTTGGGACGTTAAATGTTTGGAAAAGATTCTCGAATCTTCACATTCGTGGCTGACGAGTGTGCATGTGTGGGGGTGTAAAATTGCAAGAATTAAAGACCATTGGGATATTTTTCTTGTTACTTGGAATAAAATGGTGGTAATGTAACGGTTGGTCCAGTGAGGTCAATGACAGGATATATAAGGGAGGCTTCTGAAGCCATTTGCTCGACAGAACTCGTGGTAGACAGATCTAAAACTTAGGGGTGGTTCTGGAGTGCGGTTGGGGTGGACAGTTGATAGCTTGTCTACTTTGACCACACTTCATCACCTTCTATGATATTATATTGCGTTATTCTATCATGCTATGATACTATATTATGCGGTATATATAACATGATAATATAATATAATGTACTATCCAATGTTATAGGATAATATATAAATACCGTAAACGTAATACTAAAACGTTATTCATTATCTATTTTTATTATTTCATATTGTTTATTATTATTTATTATGAGGTCAGTCTATAAATCTATTAACGTTCGAGTGATGTGTAAAACAAATACATCACTTCATTTGCATTCGTTCAAAATTTATGAAAAAATGCGAACTAACTTGTAAACTGACCTGATATTTATTATTGGTCGTGTTAAATAATATAAAATAATATAACGTTGTTATATCATATTATAATAAATATCGTATGTCATATTCATATATCACTCTGACGTAAATTTATTCCACGAGTTATAGGACTTACATTCTCCAAAATGTCACGATTCAAATAAAATAATTCGTATCACTGAAAAATTTCTGGCAAATGAATCCTAGTGATGCACCGGTATAATAGATTCCACAGAACACGGTACTAAAAGGAAACTTCCATGATGGAAAATTTAGAAAGATTTTTCTGTACCGGGAGGTATTTGCTAAGAACTCGACCCTTGTAATTTCTTTCGCGACGAAAATGATAGTTGTACTCGTCCCTGTCCTAGGTTTGGAGATATTCGTGTCGAGCAGTACTATGAATACGAGAAGTACAATTTTGGAACGATATTCAATGAGCCTGTGAATTTGCGAGCGATAAATTACCGAAGCAAAGTAAATATTACAGACGAGGTTTTATCCGAGGGCATAGAGCTCTCGACTACCACGAGAACAGTCGGTGTTCGATTCCCTTGTCGCACCGCAAATATTTTTCATCGAAGATGTCGCTTAGATTCTTATTTCCAAAATAACTCGAAGTACTCTCTGTAACTTTCTTTCAACTTTAAAAAAAGATAAATAAAAAAAAAAAACATTTATAATTCTTCTCCTTCTATCTTTGCACTGTGTGAAGCTCCTCCCGGTAATTAAACACACAGAAAAAAAAATTCGAAGTTGACGAACGGGGGGGAGAGTAAATTAGCGAATCGAATAGAAAAAAACAGAAGGGGGGGGGGGTTGAATTCGGGGAAAATAAAATCTATATTCGATAAGAGAAAAGAAAAATGTTGAAAAAATAAAAAAAACTCTCCCCCAAATTCGAACCAAAAAAGGAACGATAAAAAAACCATTATTAAAATTAGGAAAAGAAGAGAAACCAAGAAAGAACAAAAATCCTACTTGCGAATTCACCGCGGAAGACGAAGTCAGAATATCAAAACCCCAAAGACACAAAAAATTGAGAAAATTCCAAGGAAAAAGAAGCAAACAAAAAGATCCACAAAAATTCGAGGAAAATAAATTCAATGTTCCTCCGGTAGGTTGCTTATCCAAGATTACCAAGATGAAGATAACCAACCTGGTTATAGAAGAAGATGCGAAATAAAATATCCAAACCCCCCAAGCGGCCATATAACGCGACTGTATTCGGAGGAAAGAGGACAAGGAAGTAGGAGACGAAAAAAGCGGAACGGGATCGTCGTTTCCTCAAAGTGATCCCTGGATCCACGGGATCGGAGAGGATAGCGGAACATCCTACTGGATATCGCGTGGCGCGTTCATTCCGGATTCATCCCGAAAATGAATTTTAGATTGCACTACCACCGCGTATCCACAGCTGCGTGCGGCTCGTAATTCCAGCTTCAGTAGAACTGGCCGGCACAAGTAAATAAATAAGCAAATAAATGAATAAATAAAGCGGGCCGGGCCGGGCCCGCGGGAATTTATTCGCTGATTCCGACGCTTGAATCCCAGACCGGGCCGCGATTTACGATCGTATTCGCGAGAATCGGACTCTTGCCTACGGAACTCGCTGTGCCAAGCGTTTCACGATCGATTCGAGCGATTGTAAATCAACCCAGCTTACAGGAGGGTAGGTGTTAGAAAATTGTGATAACTTCGCGGGTAGTTGACGATCACGTGATTCACGGTGTGTAAGAGCTTCGAGCGAGGAAACTTAAATAAGTATCGATCAGAGTTAGGTAGGGGTAATTCCAATTTTCAAATATTTCTTTACGATATTTTTGAGAATTATCTCGTTATTAAATCATTTAATGTTATATCGAAATTTTTTTCAATCCTTGACGACCATAATCTGCCAAGATTATATACACAGTCTTGGTACTACTATACATAGCAATCGTTTCTCAAATTATTATTCCACCTTTCTGATTTTTAGATTACGTTACATTGGCACTGTATGTGTGTTTTGAACTATCATATTACAAATGGATTGATTGTATTATAATAGACTCGTGTACCCAGGAATGTCATAGCAAATTAATTGTTCTTGTATAATTTAATATACTATAATTTATTACACTATATTATAACAATATACTATAAATCTTAACACACTGAAAGCAGTCAACGTTGACAGCGTGAAAAAATAATGAACTTAAATTTAAATTTACCTAAACATACAGTCCGGAAACGAAGCATATAATATCCTCCTCGTCTCCATCGAACCCTCGTTATTTAATTTACCATCGTTTCATATCCACCCTGTGGACCATGCGTTCCGGAACGACCCTAAACCTCTCGTCCCGCTTTTTTCCCCAAATTCTCGAATTACTTTCTCGCTCCAAATTTAATCGGGGATCAAGTTTCGCGCGCCGAGTAATTAACAAATCCACAACAATGGGGTCGGAAAACTGTTGTCGGCTGCTCCTGCGGAAGCCGCGGATTCGATACCTCGAATATCGGGGCCCGGGTCGCAATTACCGAACTGTATATACGTTCCACGGCGTATCGCGGCTTATTACATTAAACAAGCCGCGCAGCAAGTAATTGTTCCGGTAATAACAGCTCCAGCCAACGCCGGGTACCAGAGGGAGAGAGAGAGAGAGAGAGATAGAGAGAGAGAGAGAGAGCGAGGTCGCGCAGCATTAATAATTTTCCGAATAACAACGCGACCCTACGAGCGTCATATTTTCGCGACAGGCCTTTGTTCCTCGGTGTTGGAATGTAGACCACGCCGATGTCGCGTCGCCGCAATTATCCAGGCAAAAGTAACAAACGAGTGGGAACGATCCCGGTTGCTCCCTTGGAACCTGACACTCGTCGCATCTAGGGAATTTGTATCGCGTTGCTCAGCGTAGATAAGCGAAAAGAACGTAACGTTATCGTGGTACTTTGCGAATAACAGGACGATGCTTTTCAGTCCACGGTGGGACTCGAGAGAAATAATTTCTTCGTGGAAATTGGAAATGAGTCCTTTGATGGAATTTTGCCCATTGATTGGAATTCCATTCATTGGAATTTTGTCCTTTGATAAAAATTATAATTGTCACGATCGAAGAGTGTAATATCCAGATATAAATGCTACGTATTTCCCTAAAGTACACTAAAATTGGGTCCGAATCTCAAGACCGATTCACATAACCCCAAAAATTTCGTGCCCAATGATACAAATAGATATCGGGAAACACGTCGAATTTCGAGGACGAGTTTCGAACCACGACACCAGTATGAAGGAAGAAAACACTCGGAGCTATTAGTCGAGCAATCAGATCTCGCAGTGCGAGTGTGTGCAACAAAAGGAGAGCGTATTACTCGGTGCCTAAGCAACGGGACATCAGGATGCATCGTGAGCTTCGAGAACAAAAGAAGAATGAACACGCAAGGCTGAAAGGGTTAACAGGGCCGAGTAGAAGGGTCGTTCCTAAACACGTTTCCCCATGGAGATCCCGTCGCTATTGCTCTATCGATTCGAAAAGTTCCCTAACGAACGTCGGTCAACGGCGTAGTTTTATCCCCTGGCAGACGGCCGCGCCGCCCCCGGCCGTCTTCGGAACTCGGCACGCGCACGGACGCATGCGCACTGCGTAGCCGTCGCGCGGCGGTGCATTATGCAGCGCGCATAATACCAGAGTGCGCGGAGACAAATTGGACGGCGGGGTGGGGGAGAGCGGCGCGGAAGGAAATGATAAAGCAACAGCCTGGCCCAAAGGGCTGTGGAAAGGGATTACAAACAACCGGCGTACGTGTAAGCAATTCAAGGGATGCGTCGAAAAGTGGTTTTAAATTGATATTCAGCCGCGCTCTTTCCGCGTTCTTTCTTTTCTCTTCGCTTCGTGCCTGCCTGTGCGTTTCCTGCTCTGGATTTTTCCCACCTACTATGCGTTGCACAGAAGAAGTCACTGTTTCGGCTCAGGGGCAAGGAGGTGTTCCACTCGCTCCACCTACGTGCTCGCTCGTAGTCCCTACCTTTCTATGACACTATCGAAACCACTAACTTTAGATTTGGCAACGTTATGCGTTAACATAGGCGTAAGATATCCGTAAAATTGGTATACTCGAATAATACATTGCAAGCCTGCGAATATGAGAGGAATACTGCATGAGTAAAACGTGATTATTTGCATTTATGATTTATAAATATAGAACACATATTTAACACGCGTGTGAAATTCGGAAATGAACATTCATCAAAAGAATTTAAAGTTAATACTTTAGGGATGAGTCTACGCTCTTGCATGTATTTGTTGCGTCTGTCTCACTTTGTCTCGATTGCTCCGTTCGCTTTCTTTGTCACACGGTGTTATATGACAGGGCTAATATGTATTAAGGGATCATTTCTGTCAAAAAGGGAAGCTCGGTTACTCTACTCCCGCGATGGCGTTAGTACGGGTGGAGTTACTAATGGTTGCTGCGGACACGGTCCTATCTATCGTTCAGCGGACTTCTGCTCTGCAACGCACAGTACTTCCCCCGACCGTTCGCTCCTCTCTCGCACGGGCTCCACTGTTTTTCGCCGTTTTTCTAGGCTTTTCGCTACGCGCGCATGACAAAGTCATTGTCCCGTTGTCATTCATTTGTCATCCCGCTTTTCGAAAGAAAATTTATCGCGTGCCGTCCAGGACATTTTTTATGGCGCAGTTCTTCCGACGCCAGTCTCGCGAAATTCTCTACTAGGGGTTTTTGCCAGTCGGGAAAAGTGGCTTTCGAGAATTTTAGCGAGTGCTATTGGCATTCCTTTTTTCATTCCTGAAACGGTTCTTTGCTGGTTATTCTCGATGCAGATTAATTTCGCAAAGGGGTTACGTGTACATTAACGCGATCGGGTTTAATTTCGGGAAAAATTCCTAGAATCCTAGACCTCTGACAAATTTTCCGACGAAAAATTGAGGAGTTTGTCACTCTATAAAATTATTAACGAAGACACTGTGCTCGAGGAATTTTAGAAGTTCGATAAAGGGGGAAAAGAAAGTTCAGGCACACGAGTCTATGGAAAGGAAAGGGGAAGAAAGGAAATTAAATTTTTTGAACTCTTTGAAAGGCTTTCAGTCGTCCGAATGTACTTTCCGAGGTAATTTATCGACTGGTCGAAATGGGACACCCGGTATAATCGGAGGTGTCATGTAAGGACGGATTCAAAGTATCGACAGGGGTTGGAATAAAAGAGGTTGGAGCCGAATATGGCGCTCTATTTCAGAGTTAGACTAATGGAAACGGAATTAGAGTTGACGTCCTTTTTCTCAGTGCTTGACGTTCGATTTATTTCCGTGTCAGGTTTATCGACTGTAAATTCACCGGAAAATTTAGAACTTTCCGCGTGACGTACTCTATACCTTTGCCGACTTTTAACCTTCTATAATTGAATTTATCCTTGTTTACGAGGAAAACACGCGACCAACGTCAATTTTTCAATCTAATGGTGAAAATACGAACTATTTGCCCGATGCAAATATATCACGTCCCTGTAATATAGGGATTGAAGGTAAACGCGGAAATCAAGGTTCACGAACTGTATAAACTTTTATCAATTTTTATTCCACTTATGACAGGGGGCCAAATTTTATTCGTTATTCTATTGCAATCTTTTACATATTATATTATACTTGTTTATTCCGCCATTTTATTGGATCACGACGCAAGGATCGTATGTATACCCAAATACTCCAAAAAGTCACAAAATTCAACATACCTCTCTCTCATAAAATTTCCAATGAGAAGTTCCAATGCAAAGTAGAAAAGAAAAAATAAGAGGGTGCAAAAATTGGCACACAATGAAAGAGAATAAATTTAAATAAAGTTAAAATATTATTTCGTATAAGAAAAATATAACTGGATAAAAGTTACTTAGGTCAATGGAATAATGCAATTAAAAATTCGCCACTTACCCCTTAAAAAATCTTGATTCGAAGGAGCAGGGATTAAAATCATCTGCGAGTCTTTCTATAAATTAATCATGCCTGTTTTTTCACCTTCGCTGGCGAAAACGAAACCAGCAAATTGCAGAATAATAATATCGCCATAGTAGCGCTGGCAGAGTGCAAATAATTTGAACCTCGAGCCCGACTTAATTGTGAGAAATTACCCAGTGCAGGGGTACTTAACACCAGTTCCACGCGCGATAAAATTGGATAAGAATTATAAAAATCCTTCGAATCCCGAATATATTAAAATGTGTCAAATATACAATAATTATGGTCGCGCGATAAGCATGGCGTATAATAGTAACACGAGTCGTGTCGCAGAGGGTTAATCGTTAAAATTATTACTCCTGAAAACCGCATACGAATTAGCTTTACACACGGTATAATCGCTCGACACCAAGATGTATAACAACGTTCGAGTTGCTTAACACTGGGTTAAAATATTCACCCGATCCCGACACCTGCGCTCTCAGCGAATGACCCGGGGTTCGTGTACGCGCAGCTACGTCCCTTACGGCAGCGGCGGAGCGGCGGCGGTGGGGGAAGCGGCCGCGAGAGGCGACAGATTCCACGCGAGCTATAGCCGCGTAGAGCGACGACTAACCGTGTGAGAAACATCCGTCGAACGAGTGCTCGATACCGGGAAAAATTGATGAGCGCTCGCAGGACGCGTTACGGAACCGAGTTAACGCAGTGTCGGACGCGTGACACGCGGACCACGGGCATCGAGTTAAACACGGCGTACAGCGGTGCGTGACGGCCGACTAATTTATTCAGAAGCGTCATAATTGCGATATCACGGCGACTGCCATTGCGGATTACCGCAAACGGAGTCCGCAGCCGCGCTGAAATTGCAAAACCGTCGGCCGGTTGTCGTTGCGGGGTGCCCGGAGCGTGAAAATCGGAAATGGCCGCGGGGGAAATGCTAATTTCGCGATTTGTAACGCGTCGTTTTCCATTTGCGATCGAACCGGTTCCTGCACGACGATCTTCACGCCTCACCACACTCGTTTGTTTTACCTTCTCGTCTCCCGTTTTCCTTCTTTTTTTTTTTTTTATTTTTTATTTCTTTTTTCCGTTCTCGACGAGTCAGCGCGAAAATTTCCCGTTTCTCTCCGTCTCTCGCGATTCTCTTTCCTTTCTCCCTCTGCCGCTCTTTGTTTCTCTTTGCTTGTTTTTTTTCCCCCTTTATTTTGCTTCGCTTCGTCAGGAGCGTATTTTTATTTTTCGCGTGCCAGCGATTCGTTGTTTTTTAACGGACCTCCTGTGCTGTAATCTGCGCGGTAGTTCGTTTTTCCTTTCGCTTCTTTATTCCCCGTGTTTTTCCTTCTCTCGTTTTATTTTACCCGCCCCCCCTTTTTTTCCTTTTTGGTTTCAATTTTGTTTCGTTTGCTTTGGTTTATTTTTCTTGTCGCGCTTTCGAGTGGAGAGCGAAATTTGTCGTTTCGGGGGGGAAAAAACACGCGCGTCGATGGCGCACCGGTCGATTACAGGACACGCGAGGCAAGGGTGAGTCAAATTTGAGACACGATCGCGCGTTTAGGCTCGTTCCGTCGCGTTTCCCGCAGTTATGGTCGCGATACGCGCCCCATTACGGCTTCCGGATATTTTCGTCCAGCCTCCTCCGGTTTCATTCTATAATTTCATACCGACGAATGAATTTTTTAATAAGACGACCACGAGAGTAACGAGAGGGGGATTTAAAAGGATCCTTCGAAGAGGACCTCCGTGGCTTATAGCTTCGGGTAGTCTTTCCTTTTTTCGTAATAACAGCGCCAGACATTGTAGGAATTACACTCGGCAGTGTTGGAATACACGGATACTCTGACGGATATACACATTCAAACACCGTGACTCGATGGTTTATGGCACTTTTTCCCACTGGCCCAAAGGACTCGCAACTCGAAATAGCAACGCATAGACCAAATTGTCAAACCGGATGGAACATGTGTAGCGATTCGTGTCGTGATTCATTCGTGCACGTTTGAGATATTTGGCACGCGTATTTGATGCACTATGTCGGGACTTTCAAACATTTTTAATAACTTTAAACAATAGTAATTTGATTTTTATACCTATTCACGAAGTATAGTAAGTCTCTGTTTACATCTTTGACATCCTAATTTCGGTCCACAAATATTATATCACATTTAATAGTATCTAATAATAGTAACAAAATAGAATATTAATAACTGCATTATTTTTTATTAGTAATTTAGTTTTTATTTATTTTATAATGTCTTATAATCGATCTAAATAAGCTGTTAAAATATCCTTAGAATATAGTATCACACCTCTATGTCCTAGTTTATGTTATACCTATTCACAAAGTATAGTAGGTTTCTATGAACATCTCTAACACCCTAACTTCGGTGCACAAATATTACATCGCATTTAATAGGAGCGAATGATAGTAACAAAATAGAATATTAATAACTGCATAATTTTGTAATAGTAATTCAGTTTTTATTTATTTTATAACGTATCCTAATCGATCTAAATAAGCTGTCAAAATATCCTCAAAAGATAGTATCACACCACTGTGTTCCAGTTTATACATATTCTCAAAGTATCCAACATCCTAACCTCAAATATATATTTATATTGATAATTTGGTTCTTATTCATTTCATAACGTGTTCTAATCGATCTAAATCAGCTGTCAAAATATCCTCAGAATATGGTAGCACACCCTTGTGTCACAGTTTATATCTATTCTCAAAGTACTCAATATCCTAACCTCAAACATAAATTTTTAATAGTAATTTGGTTATTATTCATTTTATAACGTGACCCAATCGATCTAAATAAGCTGTCAAAATATTCGCAAAATATAGTATCACAGCTGTGTGTTCCAGTTTATGCCTATTCTCAAAGTATCCAACATCCTAACCTCAAACATAAATTTTTAATAGTAATTTGGTTATTATTCATTTTATAACGTGACCCAATCGATCTAAATAAGCTGTCAAAATATCCTCAAAATATAGTATCACACCTGTGTGTTCCAGTTTATGCTTATTCTCGAAGTATCCAACATCCTAACCTCAAATATAATTTTTTAATAGTAATTTGGTTTTTGTTCATTTTATAACGTGATCTAATCGATCTAAATAAACTGTCAAAATATCCTCAGAATATGGTAGCACACCCTTGTGTCACAGTTTATATCTATTCTCAAAGAACTCAATATCCTAACCTCAAACATAAATTTTTAATAGTAATTTGGTTATTATTCATTTTATAACGTAAACTAATCGATTTAAATAAGCTGTCAAAATATCCTCAAAATATAGTATCACAGCTGTGTGTTCCAGTTTATGCCTATTCTCAAAGTATCCAACATCCTAACCTCAAACATAAATTTTTAATAGTAATTTGGTTATTATTCATTTTATAACGTGACCCAATCGATCTAAATAAGCTGTCAAAATATCCTCAAAATATAGTATCACACCTGTGTGTTCCAGTTTATGCTTATTCTCGAAGTATCCAACATCCTAACCTCAAATATAATTTTTTAATAGTAATTTGGTTTTTGTTCATTTTATAACGTGATCTAATCGATCTAAATAAGCTGTCAAAATATCCTCAGAATATGGTATCATATCCCTGTATCACAGTTTATACCCATTCTCAAAGTATCCAACACCCTAACCTCCCTCCACAAGTATCAACACCAAATTATTACAATGTTATAAATATATATTACAATTTTACCCTACGCACTAAGACTATCAGCGTATTCTAACAGTCTTAAGCGACAAGTTCTACGATCGAATCGAACCAGATGAGAGCCCTAAGTCAATTTACCACTCCGCGCCGGAATCGGTCAAAAAATTCCAAATGCAAGGATCTCCTTTCTTTCCAATTTCTATGTAATACCCGGACCACTCTGAAAGCTACTTTCCCGTGGAAAACTGCATTCACGATTGAAAGCCAATTCCAGCTCATTTCTCTTGTTTCTCTTCCTTATTTCTCCGCGGCTGTCAGCGCCGCTTTGCCCGCGCGCAGGGGGCCCGTAGCGAAACGGGAAAACGACGGTGCAAACTGGCGATGTGTGGAACGAACGATGGTATTTTGCATTAGAATGGCCGGTTAGTTGATCAATCGTCACTTGGAATCCTTGGGAACGGCCGGACTTCCAGCCGGTTAGCAGTCAGTCATCAGCGAAGCATCAAGCACTCCGGAAGCAATCAGGCATCCGCCGGTAGTCTGTTTGTAATTGGACTGCGAGCATTGAGGCAATTAGGCCCCAGTCTATCAGACGTTTCAGTTATACTACGCTCGGTTAACGTGGGAGATCAATTATGTTCATATTGTACACCAGAAGAATGATGAAACAAGTTGGCACTGCTAGGCATTACCTGGCCTCATCTTGCAGGCTTCGATGAACTTATTAGATTTTCCACATAACTTCGTTTCTTGGGCTAAGATTCTACGTCTATGGGGTGTTCGTGGATACAGTATGAGATAGAATGAGAATTCGGATGAGAATTTTCAGAGTTTCTCGAGATTAATACTTAAGATGCTCATTAGGCTCACTGTGGTCATCCAATGTCTCATGCTCTTTGTTTTCTGACGGTGTTTATAATGGAGCAATGTTTGCTACTCGTGTAGTAGGTATAGTGACAGAGATTTTAATCAACTGGTAAAATTTTTCGTTAATTGGTAACTTTGGTAGAGCAAAGTGTAGTATATACTTCTTAGCATTTATTCAACTTAATGCACAGACTTATATAGAATGTCCTAAAATTCACGCAAGAAGTAATTTTGATAGAACAGGCAGGTTTTTAATTAACAATTGTAAATATTGCTCAATTATGTAGATCATTTTTAATAACCCTGAACTGTCAGCTGTCACGCTGTGTTTTATCTTCGTTGACGACACTTTACTGCGTAAGTGGCGCCAAATTCAAATCTTACGCGAATTTTGGGACACCCTTTATATAGTTTATATCAATATATATTTTATATATATTAAATAGTAGTTTCCTTATTAATATAGCAAAGGTTAATTACAATTTACACATTTCTCTATAAATTCCTGTATTCCTAAATATTTCCCAACAATTATTTAATTTCTTACATTTCCCTTCAATATTTCCATCAACTGCATCTCGCGATACTAACCTCCCCCAATAAAACCAAATTCGATTTAACAATTTTTGTCTATCCAAACTAAACTCAAAATGGCAACGTAATTAGAAAACATTGTACAGCCTGTACTACACGATTCACCCTTGGTAAATGTGAAGAAGCTGCAGAGAAACAGCCTCTTCCACCCTGCCCACCCCGAGGAAGGAATTAAAAACCAAAACTCCCCTGACAAACAACTTTCCACCCCGGCCCCTAACAACGACTTTAAACCCCGACCACGCGACGACACTTAAAAGTTCAGAAGTCTCCGCGACCACCCCTCGAACTCTTCAAAACAGCGGCAGCCCCGTAGAAAAACCCTCGCACCGATCCACCTGTCACCCAACCTTCGAAATTATACTTCGCAAACACTGTTCGGGGGCGAGTGTGCACCGCTTAGCGCTCGATAATAATTCATATCGCGTTCCCCCCCGCGGTCGCTACCATCGCGCCGGCCCTGCCGCCAACCCCGGAGCAAAGCGGGGCGCGAGGGTGCAGAAGGGGTTGCGGAGGAAGGAAGCGGAAGCCGCGGCGTTTGTGTCCACGATGCTCGTTCGCGAAAACAACCGTGCGTCTTCGAGCGTTTCAAGCGACTGTCCCTCCCCCTCCAACCCCCTGCAACCCCCCGCACCGCGCGGAGTCGCCGGTTTTTCCAGCGGACTCGCGGTTTTTCGACTTTATGCGGCTACGGGATTCCACCTCGACGTTGGTAATTTCTGCTTTGCCCTTTGTCTCCGACATCCTCGTTTATTTCCTTCGCTTCTCTCCTCTTCGGTTCGATCCGCGCCGTCACGTGACGTCGGTCGAGCGAGGAAGTCGCTGGAGGAAGAGAATTTTCCGCGAAAAGGGGACCAAGATTTCTGCGGCTAAGAAGGGAAAAGAGGAGTTCAGGCTCCTATCTCAGGGGGAAGATTGGTGCGTGCGTGCAGGAAGATCGGCGGGAGAGGTTCTTTTCTAGAGAATAGTGGATGCGATGTTAATATTCCTCCGAAGGGTGAGGGACTTTCGGGAAGGTACAGGGGCAATTAATTTTTTGAGACGCGTCGGTATTGGAATTTCGGGCTTCGAATATTCCGTTGTAGTTCTCGATTGGAATGATAGCCAGCAGATTTTTACTGTGCCTGTAATTATAATGGAAGTGGCTATTCTTGTTACATGTTGATGTTATTGGCAACTTTTAGGTTAGTCTTTGTACTGTCATAACGAGACTAGCGTATAAAATTGCAATTAAAGAGAATTTTAACAAGAGTAAAATTCACTTGAAATTTTCAAAAATGAAATTCCCAAGAAATTCTATTACGCCTCTAATAAAAGCAAGCAAATTGAAAATAAATTCTTATTAGATTTATGGCATCTCCACAAATGATCATTTTCGATGTCCATTCTAATAACAAGTGAGATCCAGAGAAAGAACGACAAAAATTCCCAATATTCCTAAATTACTATAAAATTATAAAGAAATAATAAGAATCGAATTTTACCACAGTCACATCAACAGCTTCCCTAGAAATGCACCATATTGCGCTTAGGATATCACCATAATATTTCTAAATTCCGTTAAATTGTTACCCAAATAATAAGAATCGAATTTTAGCACAGTCACTTCGACAACTTCCCTAGAAATGCACTATATTGCACTTATGACATCACCAAAAACAGCCATCATCGTCGTAACTTATAACTACTAATTCTCAAACTTTAACATCAAACGAGGTCCAAAGAAAAAACGACAAATTTTTCTAATATTCCTAAATTACTCTAAAATTATAAAGAAATAATAAGAATCGAATTTTAGCACAGTCACATCGACAGCTTTCCCAGAAATGCACCATATTGCGCTTAGGATATCACCATAATATTTCTAAATTCCGTTAAATTGTTACCCCAATGATAAGAATCGAATTTTAGTACAGTCACATCGACAACTTCCCCAGAAATGCACCATCATCGGCTATTATCGCTGCTGCTTATCCCCAGGAGCCTAATGGTAAGGCTTCCACAGGAGGAATCAAAGAAATCCGCGATATTACCGCAGCAATGAAGCCAACGTCAGTATATAAAACTCTGGAAAATTTAATAAGCCAGGCTGAGAACATTCCTACACACACAGCGCGGTATTCGTAGGGTTAATGTTCCACGAGGTAGATCCGCGGAATAGGAGGCTTTAATATCAGCCTCCTCTCTTATCCCACAGCGGCTTATAAAGCCACGACAGAATACCCAAAATAATCTTTCGCCATACAGTTCTTCTCTCTCTTCTTCCTCTTCCTTCCTTTCTTTCCTTTTATTTATTTCCTCTTTTTTTTTTTTTAAACCAACATCCCTTTTCGCTGCCCAACCCCCGGAGTTCTTATTAAACTATTCGTAGTCCGAGGTCTGCAGAGAATACCGAACAAAGTACTTGTAAGATTCCAGTGTTTACGATACTTTCCGATCAATTTGAAAGTGTTCGGGAATCGAAGAACGAAGGCAGAGCCAGGTATTAAATTTTTAACTCCCTTCTCTTTATTTTCTGATCTTCGTCGATTTTCCGGATTCGCGAAGCAGAATTCGTTGAGAGTAAACGTGAAAAAGAGTATCGTGCGAAAGAGAGAACTTACTTGTGTTAAAATGTTCCTATGATATGCAAAAAGTTTATAAATTATTGTACTGATTATTTATAACAAATTAATATCGTTATTAACAAATTGCTCGCAACGTATATTTATAATAAAAATGAAAAAATTAATAAATTATTGGCTATTAAAGCGGGAAAATAATAAATAATGGAATCGGTAAAGCTCGAAAATTTTTGATCGGGGTGGGGGGCTCGGCCGATCGGCGGCTATATAAGGGGCGACGCGACGAGGCATAACTCATTTGTCGGTTCGACTTCGGTAGTGTAACATCTAAATTTTCGTTGTGCGCGAGGGGGGGATTCGAAGTGAGGTTGGGGCTAGCCACCCCACCCTCACTCCCCCCCATTAAACAATTTACTAATAATTTTTATTTTGTTTTCAGGTATTAATTATTTTCTTATTTCAGCTTTTAATTATTTTTCCTTTTTTCAGTTTTTAATTATTTTTTCTCTTTTCAGATGTAATTTATTCCTTTCTATTTATTTTTATTTGACATTTCGAATATTTCGTGTAATATTCGAGTGTTCCATCGTTGGGTTATTTATGTCTCATCGTTGGGTTGTTCATGTCACATCGTTTCGTTGATCGTTTCATTTAGTGGTTTTTCTATAGTTTCCTCTTACTAATCTATTTCCTTTCAGGTTTTAATCATTTTTCTTAAACCATTTACTAATTGTTTTTTTATTTTCAGGTATTAATAATTTATTTTTGTTTTCAGTTACTAATTATTTTATTTTTTTTCAGATTTTAATAATTTTTTATTTTTTCAGATTTCTTTTGGTTATTATTTATTCTTATTTAACATTCGAATATTTCGTACAATATTCGAATGTATCATCGTTGGGTTGTTCATATCTCATCGTTGGGTTATTTATGTCTCATCGTTGGGTTTTTCATTTCTCATCGTTGGTTTATTTATTCCATTTGGTTGATAATTATATTTCTTTCGCTTTTATGTATATATTATGTTATACTAATCTATAACTAATCCGTTTCCTTTCAGGTTAAAATATTTTTATTACAGGTATACAAGATTTTAGACCTAAGTAGTTATAAGTTGGTCTAAGATAGATTCCTAGATTAAGTCTCATGTGCGCGCTATCCGTTCAAAGGTAAACGACCTAACTTGGAGCGACATATATCAATTCTCTTACCCTCTCGTTTACCAAATAGAACATAATTGTTCTCGCGATAATCGCGACCGTTCTTAAGTACCGACTAGCCTACGCGACGCGCTCTCGTGTACTGGATAAGTACATGCTTCGTAAGTCATCCTCACGACTCGCCTCCGACACTCATTTCCAGTCACTGTCAATCTCGTCATGCATCGGGTTCCAGGGTGACCCCCTCGGATCAATGCGTCTTCTGACCTCGACGGGGCGGTCCGCTGCCTAAGTCGTACGCGACTGGGGCTCGGGCACATGCTGGCTGACGGACTAGTACCATCTACGGTTAGACCACAGGGATGATTAAGTTCTACCCCGTGTGGCTGGGATGCGAAGTGTCTGTCTTGGCCGGCAACCGCCCAGCAGGGCCCTCGCGTTGACACTAGAAGTTTCATTGGTTCAGGGACTATCCTTGGTCCACGTGTAAGTCTTGGCGAGTGCGACAGTGACTGGAATTGAGCTAGGCCCGATCGGGAGGGTGCCGAGGTATGAAGTTATCTCTGTACACGGGAGTACATCGCCTAGGCTAGTCGGTCTTTCGAATAATCGCGAACTCGTTCGGGCGCGTCTCGATTTTCTATTAGCTCGCGTGTTTGATATTTCATTCCCTATTTTTACGGGAACTTGAAAATATCTTAGCGTTGCGACAGTAGAGTTTCAGTATACCGAACCGAAACCCCTTTGGTAAGACACGAAATATAATAAAGTGTCAGTAGAGTCATTTTAACTTAATTCGCTCCAAGTTAGATTAGGGTACCTTTGATACAGGTAGCGCCAGTAGGATGCGCCACTAGGGCGCATGTCGGGTCTCGATGCGTAGCTACCTCCTCGTGGTGAGACCTGGTAATTGGTATCGTTTCCCAAAAATAATTTTTGGGAAACGATACCAAGCTAAGAGCTACGCACTAAAGTTGAAATATTAATTATAACCTAGTTACAAGTTAGTTATATGTTATATACAAGTCAATAACAACTTTAAGATATTTCCTATCTATTGTAAATTTTCCAAGTTCCTTTAGAACCTCGTCCATTTTTCAAAATTTTATAACAAAATCATATTCATTTTTTCCTAGACTGTTATACGTTTGCTTCATTACACTTGGAACTGGGACGACACGTAGATACGGCACTGTCGAGACTCGAGAACCGAGCAACGTCTTCATGGTGGACTCTCTTACTCATCTTTTCTGACCTTTACTCGACGCGACCTGCTGACATTTCGCGACTCCTTGGAAAAAAGACACGCGATCGTTCACTATTACCTGTGCAATCTTCGCGGAGGATTCGTCTCCGTTCCCCCGCCAAGTGGCCAAAATCGTACGAATCGGAACACAGACGGGACACAAACAGGACTCAGACAGGGCACACGAATGCAAACCGTGGTTCCATCGTAGTTGCGTCGTGTTCGAAACGCAGAAATAAGATGGCGAGGTCAAACGGGGGAAGGAGAAATAACGAGACAGATGGCAGCACCGATGAATAATACATCCTTCCGGAGGTCTGGCGATACGTCATGCCGAATTCTCGTCCGGGAAGGGATTGCAACTGCCCTCTAAAGACCTCTGGGAACCATATCGCGTCTTTGAGTAGTTCGAAGAACCTGAAGCGTAGCAGCGAGCCTCGGACTAGCATGATTGCTCGCTCGACCTTCGTTTTCATCCATGGCACGTGTCTTTGTATCGCTTAGTTTCGCTGGACTGTACTCCATTCGACGAGGATTGATAGGAAATATAAACAGCTGAACGATTCGGACGAGGAACGTCAGACCTGGGTCCAAGCTGATCCAGGCGTGAGATGAGATATTTCGAGGAAAATTTTGGCCAGTCTTGTACGAGAGAACCCCTATTCAGGACTTCTAAATGTGTACCCCCTGAGCATCGACGTTCAGTACTACAGCATTGGTCAGTCTTTGAAGTTACGATATTAAAACAAATAACGACTGGGATAAATAAAATTTTATTTTAACTTGAAGTAGGTACAAATTTACGAAATATCCAAAAATATTCGAAATAGAAAGACTATTGTTTATATTGTAGTAATTTTAATTTAAAGTTACGGCATTGCAGTGCCAAATAAAATTTTAATCCTTTGCACTCGAGAGATTGTATACAGAAATTAGATAAAATTTCGAAGATCGATATTAATTAATATACCAAATTTAAGATAATGTAACGGTGTGCAAATAATTCTACGTTTTAATTATTACTCGATTTCTTATTTACTGCTGAACAAAATATCGTCAGCTTTATGGCAGAAAATATTTAAACCCCTACTCTTATTTACTCCAACAATCGTCCAGTGCAAAGGGTTAATTTTAGCTTCGAGTATTCACAAATTATTGAAATATCGATACAAAATTCGAAATATTTAGAAATAAATAATTATGCTATAGTAATTCCCATCGATTAAGTAATCGATGATATATACATTTGCACAACAGTGATAGTGTTAGTTCAGAGGTCTCAGGGACGTACAACAACCGCCAGAACCCAATGCCAAGTTTCTCAAAGAGCAACAAATATTCCAAGACTATATTACATAAATTTTCTATTTTAATTCCATCCTCTGACTCCCAAAAGAATTCCTCGAAATTACTCCAAAACTCCAACAACGAGAATATACAAAAATACAAAATAGGAATTTATTTTCTGCAGATTCAAATTTCTAATTAAATTCATAGGTCTCAGGAACGTACGACAACCGCCAGAACCCAATGCCAAGTTTCTCAAAGAGCAACAAATATTCCAAGACTATATTACATAAATTTCCTATTTTAATTCCATCCTTTGACTCCCAAAAGAATTCCTCGAAATTACTCCAAAACTCCAACAACGAAAATATACAAAAATACAAAATAGGAATTTATTTTCAGCAAATTCGAATTTCTAATTAAATTCATAGGTCTCAGGAACGTACGACAACCGCCAGAACCCAATGCCAAGTTTCTCAAAGAGCAACAAATATTCCAAAACTATATTACATAAATTTTCTATTTTAATTCCATCCTCTGACTCCCAAAAGAATTCCTCTAAATTACTGCAAAACTCCAACAACGAAAATATACAAAAATACAAAATAGTAATTTATTTTCAGCAGATTCGAATTTGCAATTAAATGCAAAGTCCCATAATCGCCTGGATTATCCATTGCACTGTTCAATCGAAAGGAAGAAACTTTTTCTATCCTTTCAAGGATATCCCGAAGACTCCATTAAATCACGAGTTCCTTATCCTTGCCCTCCTTTCTTCGAAAATATTTGCCGAGCCGGTCGAGTCGTTAATCGACATCGTCGTTACACGTCCAATTACCTTTATGCTCGCGCAATAATTCCATACCATATGTTCCTCGTCGTATCAATCGGAAACGACGAGTTAAGGGCGAGCGGGAAAGGCAATAATTCGGAATAAAAATAAAAGCTGGGAAGACAGAGAGTCTCTATCGATTCGATTAGCGTCGTCGTACAAACACGCGAAATTGTTCCTGGGCTAATTAATCAGATTACAGCCACGGGAGAGATTTACTTTTCGTCGACGAACGAATCCACGTCCTCGAGATCGAGGATCGATGGATCCCCGAGCTTTTGCGAGCAAACAAATAATCGCCAAGATTTCGCGATTCCCTCTTCGCGATTCTCCGCGTCAAATTGGATTTGCGTGTTTTTGCCGAGTCATTCGAGGACAAGTAACGAGACACGGTCGATTTTGTTCCTCCGCTTCTTTTGATGGAGCGAAAGGGAATTAAATGGCCGGTGAAAGGGTTTAGCTACGATTGATTGGTTTCGTTAGTGTTCCTCCCGTTTAAGGTAAATAAAATAAATGTGTGCGAGGGAAAATGTGTTTGTGCAAGCTTGTTTGTATTCCTCGTTTTTTCCTGCTCACATTTTCTCTCTGATTGCTTTCATATTTTTAACACGTTGAGTGCCGCGTCAGTCCCTAGGGACTGACATTGAGTTTGGATAGTATGCTGTTAGAAGCTTGCGCTTATCCAGCCATCCAACCTCCGCTACCTTCCTAGTGGACTATCGACACGGCCCCCATGGGCGAGGGGTTGGGATACGCCCAACCAGCGCGAACCGAAAGTGCCAAGAACACAATCGGTCCTGCCAATTTGTCTAACTGGGATGCTAGTCCCAGTCGACTCCCTTGGTGTTGGGACGGAACCTTTCTAAATCCCTACTGCCTCAGGAGGACAGCACCCGAGCTGTACGATGCGCAACTCTCACGCCGGGCTTCGAGAGCCCTTGCCTGCGATGTAGGCTCGAACCACTGCCACCACGAGGCCCAGCGACTGACGGGCGGACTGCCATAAGACAGCCGGCCCAGGGCTAAATCGGTCTCCCGTGGTACCGGTGATCACGGACGTACCGGTCGTCCCGTTCGTGGCGAACCACTACCGTTCTGAGGCTGCTAGCCCACCTCGACGTAGGTGCACGTCAGCTAGGCACCGTGGGGTCTCCAATCCCATATTACGGCCGACCAAGGTCGACCTTAGCCCCTGCGGGGACCCTAGGGACTGACAGTGAACTTTCCGTTCAGGTGGCGTCACTCCCTAGAGACTGACAGAAGACTTTTCGTTTGGACGGTGTGGATTCTAGGGACTGACAGCGAATTTTTCGTTTGATCATCATCGGTGCGTACGACTGGCATTGCCAAGGGTTAAATTATCAATGACGATTAATATATTGTAAAAATTTAATTCCCTCTGCTAAAGTAAATCTTTACACTTCCGTGACTTTTCCTGACTGATAGTTTCTTGGTGATCGCCTTTTTGTCTTTCTGGCATTGCTCACCTCATTATCTTCTGTTTATAATTTGCATATTTGTGCATTGGCTGTACCATTCTCACAGTCCAAACGACAAAGTGAAACAAAGTAATCTTCTGCTCGTACCCTTCGGTATACCTGAGAGCTCGGCATCAAGTGCTCACTAGCTGCCGCCTGAGCGGAAAGTATAGCAAAATCGGCGCCGCACTCAACGTGTTAAGTGTTGATATACAGATACAATGGAGAAATTAATTTTGACATTTATTAAAAGGGAAATATAACTATGTACATTTTGTATTTGTATTTAATTAGATATTTATAAATAATTAATTCGTATCTATCAATTTCTTAAATATTTTCTCCAGTATTGAAAATGTGCAGGTGCTTTTCGTAAATTTATTGTAGATATTTATTAAAATAGAAATATAAGTGTGTACATTTTATGTATGTATTTAATTTATTATTTATAGTTATTCGTACGCAATAGATTTATATTTATTTATTCTTTTAATACTTTTCTAGCATTGGAAACGTTCAGATTTGTCTGACAAAATTAATTTTGATATTTATTAAAATAGGAAGATAACTATGTACATATTATATTTCTATTTAATTACAAATATTTTTCCAGTGCAGGTGTTTCTAATAAGATTAATTTCAACATTTATTAAAACAGAAATATAATCATGCACACTTCATATTTATTTACTTACTCTACTATTTTAATTATTATTTTCTATGTAAATTATATTTAGATAGATAATACTACTAGAGAGATCCAATATTAAACAATTGTTCTCTCTTCATCTGATTTATTTTCAGAATCACGTAAAAAAGATTTTTAATGAATGGAAAAATTGGTGTGTGCTTTTGAATAAAAGCGAACTTTCCAGAATACGAAGAAAATAGGGGACAAACTATAAAGAATGCCACAGAAGATATCCATACAGCAAAAAAAAAACTAGGAACCCTGGTTTCTCTTCAACTAATAAGTATAGTTTCGCAATAACAAAAAAAAAAATTAAAAATTTCTCGAAATAATTATTCCTATTAAATAATTAAAAATTAATAAAAAAGAATAGATCACTATACAATCGCGTTCCAAGGATACATTATTCCCTAAAATACACGAAGAAACCGAAAAATAAAATTAAAAATTTCTCGAAATTATTATTCGAATTAAATAATGAAAAATTAATAAAAGAAATAGATCAGTATACAATCGCGTTCCAAGGATACATTATTCCCTAAAATACACGAAGGAGCCGAAGAATAAAATTAAAAATTCCTCGAAATTATTATTCGAATTAAATAATGAAAAATTAATAAAAAAGAACAGATCACTATGCAATCGCGTTCCAAGGATACATTATTCCCTAGAATACAGGAAGGAGCTGAAGAATAAAATTAAAAATTTCTCGAAATTATTATTCGAACTAAATAATTAAAAATTAATAAAAAAGAATAGATCACTATACAATCGCATTCCAAGGATACATTATTCCCTAAAATACACGAAGAAGCCGTAGAATAAAATTAAAAATTTCTCGAAATTATTATTCGAATTAAATAATGAAAAATTAATAAAAGAAATAGATCACTATACAATCGCGTTCCAAGGATACATTATTCCCAAGAATACGAGAAGCCGAAGAATAAAATTAAAAATTTCTCGAAATTATTATTCAAATTGTAGCGTCCTACGGTATCGAATCTCTTCGATTTCCAAGAACGCTTATCACGCGCCAAATTAATATTGCGTGACTAGTTGTGATAATAAGGATTCAGAATGCGTGTGGTCAAAAGAGAGTGTTTATTTAGAGAAAAGCGTAGAATAGTTATAACGTAGACGTTAACGGAGTACCGTTTTGAACACGCGTTCGTATGTGTAATTTAGATGTTTGAAGGATCGGTGCCGAAGACGAACTGACTTCTCGATTTTGCTCTATGTCCTGTCTCGTCGTGTTCGGTCCGGTGTTTTCTCTAGTTTAGTTCTGATTGGGTAAAATAGACGTTGGTGGTGGAAAGGTAAAGAGTTTTAATTGGACAGAGGGTGTGACATAAGGACCTTTGGCTAAGGAGTAGGAAACTGTCAAGGAGCCGATTTCTGATGGTCAATGACGTGATTTATAAGTGCCGTCCGTCCGTCGCTTGTTGGGTCTGTCACAAGTGGGCCCCATCTGTCGCGTCTGGTACTAGTAAAATTCCTAATTTTGCTTTACCTTTATAAGCTTAATCCGCTAGAACGGCGTTGAGGCATATCGAACCTCCGGAATTGCAGTCGCGGTATAAAATATAAAATAAACCGTTAGGTCTGGCAAAAGTCTAAGCCTTAATTATAAAATCATATTCTAAACACGCTCTCGGGGACGGAACACGAATTAAATAATGAAAAATTAATAAAAGAAATAGATCAGTATACAAACGCGTTCCAAGGATACATTATTCCCTAAAATACACGAAGAAGCCGAAGAATAAAATTAAAAATTCTTCGAAATTATTATTCGAATTAAATAATTAAAAATTAATAAAAAGAAAATAGATCAGTATACAATGGCGTTCCCAAGGACACGTCCCTAGAATACACGAAGAAAATGAAGAAGATCCGATCACCAGACCTTGAAACCATCAAACGGACTCCAAACTTAATCGAATTACTCATACTCAACGATAGCACACACTCACCTGCTTAATTCCCAGAATTAGTCCGAGGTCCACGTCGTCTATCCAGCAGGAACTTCCCCTCGACACAGCTCGGCAGTCTGCAAAGAAGGAGAATCATCGTGAGAATGACATCGGCGAACCGCGTGAAATCAGATTAATTCTCGATGAAACGGGAAGAAAAAGGGGAAACGGAAAGGAAGAAAGAAAGACAACGCGACTTTCGTTCCGAGGCTGTATCCTAGTCTGAGCACTCGGTCTGTGGCGACAATGGCGCGCAGGAAAAGTTCGATTCACGTCCGCCATCGCGAGTTCTGACAGCTTTTCGCGCGACAGCATTAATCTCCCGGCACTTCCCTCGGTTTTAATATTTCTACATCTTCCTCAGCTGTGTGCATGCCTGCAATTACGGGCCGCGATTCCATAAAATTTTCCGCCATTATTCCCGGGATCCATCTTGCGAATCCTTCATCGTTCTTTGTCTCGTAATCCAGCGCCGCCTTTCCGATCCTCCGCTTCTTGGGCCACCACTCGCCGTTTCCTTCGTTTTCTTTCTTTTCTTCGTCTTTCGTCCGAATCGTCATTGTTTCCCGCGTGCTTCTTCGTCCACTATATTCCTGTTGCTTTCATACGATTTGCTCTTCTTTTCCCCTTTTCCAGCGGTTTGTTCTTCTCAGCTGTGCGCTTTTTAGATTTGATACCGCGTGACAAGATACTTCGGATTTCTTTGTCATTTCTTTGCAATCTCTTTTCAATTTCTTTCCCATTTCTTTGCCGTTTCTTTGAGAATTGGCTGCCTTTGTCATTTCTTTGCAATCTCTTTGCAATTTCTTTGCCGTTTCTTTGCCGTTTTTTTGCTATTTCTTTGAGAATTGGCAGCCTTTGTCTTTCTTTGCCCGTTTTCTTCTTTTTCCCAGAATTTCGGATTATTGTACCTTGTCGTTTATTTTCTTCGTTTTGGGGATTAAGTGTCTTGATCTTCTGTTGAGTTATTTTTCTTCTCTTCGAGAATTAAGTATCGGGGATTTTTGTTGTTGATGTTGTCCTTTCTTGATGGTTAGGTACCTTGGTCTTTCGCTGTATGTTTCCTTCCTTTTATGAGAATTAGGTTTATTGATATTTTGATATATGTTTTTTCCATTTTTGGGAATTAGGTGCCTTTGTGTTCTATTGTTTATTTTCTTCCTCTTTGTGAATCGAGTATCATGGTCTTTTGTTACCTGTTTTCTTCCGTTTTCGTGGATTAGGTACCTTCTGATCTCTGTTTCCTCCCTTTTTTGGGAATTAAGTATTATGCTCTTTTTTTGTTTATATTCTCCATTTTTGAAAATTAGGTACCTTGGTCTTTCGCTGTTTGTGTTTTCTATTTTTGAAAAATAGGTACCTTGGTCTTTCGCTGTTTGTGTTTTTCCATCTTTGAAAATTAGATACCTTGGTCTTCTGTTATTTGTGTTTTTCCATTTTTGAAAATTAGGTACCTTGGTCTTTCGCTGTTTGTTTCTTCCATTTTTGAAAATCAGGTACCTTGGTCTTTCGCTGTTTGTGTTTCTTCCATTTTTGAAAATTAGGTACCTTGGTCTTTCGTTATTTGTGTCTTTCCATGTTTGAAAATTAGGTACCTTGGTCTTTCGCTGTTTGTGTTTTTCCGTTTTTGAAAATTAGGTACCTTGGTCTTTCGTTATTTGTGTCTTTCCAGTTTTGAGAATTAGGTACTTTAGACTTTTCTTGTATATTCCTTTCCTTCTTTTTTGAAAATTAGGTACCTTGGCCTTTCGTTGTTTGTTTCCTCCCTTTTTTGAGAATTAAGTATCATGGCCCTTTGTTGATAATAATCTCCCTTTCGAGAATTAGGTACCTCGCTCCTTCGTTGTATGTTTCCTTTCTTTTTCGAAAATTAAGTACCATGGTCTCGTGTTGTATATGTTCTTCCTTTTTCCAGGATTAAATACCTTAGTGTTTTGCTGCATGTTTTCTTCCTCTTTTGAGACTCGAATATTTTTAGCTTTTTATTTTTCTCTTCTCCCTTCTTATCAATTATGTACCCCGGTCTTTTATTTCTTCCTTCCTTCTTTCTCGAGGATCAGGTTCTCTTTATCCTTCGCTGTTTCTCTCCTTTCCTCTAAAAATTAGGAATTTCTACCTCTTGCGTTGTTCCTTTATTTTCATCATTTTCCAAAATTGGTTATCTTCGTCTCTTGCACAATTATGACATTATACGTGAAAAGTTTCGGTATGAATTTTTATACTCTTCGCTCGAATTTTTCACGATTCCAGACCAATATTCCTCTTTATTTGGACTGCGAGTTCCATCCTTCTTTTTATTCTTCTTCCAGCGACACGTATTTTCGTATACCGTTCGATTCATATATTCAGAGTTCAAGTTCCCCAGAATTTCGAATCCATACCGCTCTCTATTACCATTAAATTATTATTCCTCCTCTATTCTCGTTCATCCACCCCTTTTCTTCGACCCCTATTCGATCATGATAGACTGTATACAGCATGCATCTCTATCTTCGTATTCCTCCCTCGACTTTTCCAAAATTTCCAATTTTCCTACATCTCTCTCCTGTTTATCGACCATCATCGGCCATATTCGATCAACTAAACAGCAAACATGTCCGCCGTAAACAGATAGGTAATTAAATATTTACGATACCATCGATTTCGTAAATCCCGGTAATTGGGTTCGATACGGTGGCTCCTGTTTGCTTTTCATTATTTTTCCCAGCGTTTCCTCGATTTGTCGTCCAAGACCGCGTATGCACTCGCTGTTTACCATACTCGCCATGATTTATCGCGATTTATCATCCTGTCGGGTACCGTTTAGCCGTAATTTCTCGTTCGTTCTCTGTTCTCAGCTTCCAGAAATGTTCGACGGTTGCTGCAAATTTACCTGGCTAATTAACACATAGAGATCTCTGAGACATACGTCAGGGATCGCACGATTTTAAAAGAAAGTGCGTTGACTTTTAAGGTCCATAACAGATGGCGCGCGAGACACGAGAAATTTCGTGAGCGGTACACTATGCGTTAACATTCTGTCAGGCCCACAGTCGTTCCAATTCTACACTTATTTCGTTTATCTGGGTTAAGAGGGTTAGGTTAGATTAGGTTAGGTTAGATCCTTCTTCACTGCTGTTGACGTCGGCTTGTCGCAGGTATCCTCGATATAGCGATGGTGCTAGAAGGGACGAAGGGAAATGGAAGGGATGCGTTTCGTATTCTGGGCCCTTTCCTTTTTTTTTTTTTTTTTTGGTGGGAGAAATCTTCGAAAAGATACCCGACCCCCTGAGCAAGGGGGCGGGGTTATGTGGGGTTTGAAAACCCCCTAAAACCCCCACGATGGCCATCCTCTCGCGGTATCGGAGCGCCCTGGTCTTCGCGGCGACGCAACTGCCAGGACGCCCCCGCGACGGGAAATCGCACCTCGACCTCACATACATTTAGTGTCTCTTATAGCAATAGGAACCAGAGTTCGCTACGGTTGTTTCAGGCTGGGCCTATTACAACGGTGACAGTTTGAAACCACTGCCAGGGGTGGTGCCCACACCCGGAAGTGCGCGGGCACCAAGCTTGGAAAAACCCCCTCGTCATCCGTGGAGAATTATCCGAGGAGTTGACCGTCCTATACAGGAGGTGACCCTCTTAGCCGTCGCCCCCCTGATCCGGCACTATCGCACCGAATCAGGGGCGCGACGTTTCCAGCGGGGGCCACGAGGAGGCGGGGTCACCAGCATGAAGCTCGGTCACTTGCAGGTTCGCGAATATAAGGTATCCGCGAAAGTTTAGCGGACGAGTAGACTCACCGCTGCCCGCTCCGGTACAACTCACTTCACAAAAGTCAGCGCCTGCGTTACCATTGCGGGTTGACCTCACATATAGCACGCACGCGGTGACAGGTCGTGACATTCATCCCTCCGATCGTCTCCCACTCGCAAGCATGCCTGCATACCCTGTAGGCGCCCCGCGACCAAGACGCGACGCCACACGCTCGGACCACGGTCTCAAGAACAGGGGGCCCTCAACCGCCTGCTCGTGGTCTCCCTGACCTAGGTTACAACGAGGGAGAGACTATCCCCCGACCATAGGTGCAGGGTCGCTGACATAAGCGGAGTGCTAACGCGTTGACCCATCCGGCTGGGTCGCGCTCGCAGCCTCCGACGTATTCTGGGCCTGCTAGTGGGCCTTGGATGGGGATGTGGGTATCCCTTCCTCACGGTCGTTTCGATGTCCGTTGGTCGCAGGTATCCTCGTTGCTCGGGTAGCTAGAAGGGACGGTAGGATAAGGAAGGGATGCGTTTCGTCCAAGGGCTGCTAGCGGACTCATGAATAACCCTAGGGTAGGCCCCAGACCCTGACTTAGACACTGGAATACTATCGGAAGAACGGGAAGTTATATACATGTAGGAATTGTTTAGGAGACAGCAATATGACGGTGGTAGATAATAAAAAGTATGATTTATTGTGAACTAATTGGAGACTTATTCTAGACACTATGACCTTTCACAGTAACTATCTCCCAAACTCTTCCCAAAGAAGTACTCCAAGAACTGTTCGCTTCACGTCCATGCACCCTTATTTAAGCCATACACTCTATCATCTTTCATACCCAAGCTCTCTTTCCCAATCACGCTTTTCTCACGCACTCCTCACAGTCTTGCCCTCATGTAGCCCAAACACTCAGATGTATTCCTAGACTTCCACTCTTCGCTTGCAACCGATATTTCCATAAACACCCGTCCACGTGATCCTTGCGCACGGTCACTCATACCCTAATCACGCCACGCTCGCCATTCCTACATATACACGTGGGAATGGAATAAGTGTGTCTCTGGGAAATGTCGAGCGTGTCTGGACTTAGAATGAAAGTGACCATGTGCGCAAGGATCGACTGCAAGGATTATTTATGGCAGAGTCGAGCGAAAGTTTAAGGATGCGTGCAGAGTGGTTGAAGTGCCTGGTCCACCGAGGGTGCGTGAGAAAGGAGCATGACCGGAGAAGAATGTCAGGGTATGAATGAGGAGGATGAACGGTTTAAATAAGGGTGCAAGGGCGCGGGCGAGGACAGTCCTTCACGGTCTTCAAGACAGCGTCTAACAAGTAAAAGTCGAGTGGCCGATAATATAAGTATAAGCTTATTGTATTTTAAGAAGCAGTAAAGCAACGGTACTTTAGCCAATCCACCCACCCCGATCCTACATATATAGGATGTTGCGTCCCGAACACTGCAACTCGCTCGTGGAGTTTCACGGGGTTGTAAGGCCCGTTACGCTGCTGCGACAATGCTGCTTGGGATAAGGCCTACTCTAACTTGATAGAGGTAGACCTGGTTGGTGTTGAACTGCAAGGAGTTCTATAGTAGTAGACAGTCTCCTGCGCTGAGCGTTGGTGGGTCTCGATTGCCGATGTTGTGGTCGTGATGGAGTTTAGAGAGAATCTTGATGTGGTCGTGATGGAGGATTTACTGAGAATCTTCTTATGAATGCCTTGTCGGTAGTTTTATAAGGATCGACTGTCTTCTCATTGGTTGGTATGATATTGGGGGTGTATGCCAACTTCAGCGTCTTTCGGTGGTGGTGGTTGTTTAAACATTTGGGTTCTGGCGCCTGTCGTCTAGAGAATAATATATGGGTCCTTGTCACGGTTTATCCTAGCGGTGGTTTAGGTGACGCTGAGCATGTGCAAGTGAAGGGACCCTTGCAATAGAGGCATAAAACAGGCCTCCACTTGACTTGGGACATTGCGGTCCTAGGGCCGCAACATAGGATTTAGAGGTTTTCCGAGGACTTGCGAGGAAGTCCTTGAAGTCAAAATCCCTCTAGTGGCGAGGGTGAGAATGATGGTCGCTACAGGGATACCGTTGGAAAGCGTCCTGTTCCATTCAGGCCCAGACTCGGTCATCGAATGAGCTACCGGTGACGGGCAAAGTTTCATTAAAACTCGGAGATACTGTATCAATTGTTATAACAGGAATTCCCAAACGTTAGGTTCAAAGATGGCGAAGAATTTAGCACAAAAAGCTAGCACCTTTTGGTCCTAGTTCGGGTCGGTCTCGGGTCTGTAGCGCCAGCCCCTGGCACTTAACGTGTTAAATACCCACGACATCCCTTCATAGCTGTTAAGATATGCGATGATTCGCGAAGTTAATCATTCGAGAGATGGTTTCGCTGATTTTATTGCTCGCATCGTGATATATTTCGTCCTGGGAATCCGTCCCTGTTTGATTTTCTTTTAATCCTCTCTTAAATTACGTAAACCTGGTCGAAATTCTACTCGAAGGAATTACGAATTTAATTTGGAACGAACATGCGTCGCGATTTAAATGCGAATTCTTTTGTCAAAGCCTTTGAAAAAGCTCCCTCGCGCAAACGCCGACAGCTTGCAGATGGTGTTATCCGGTTTCAACTTAATGAAAGCGGGATTTTTGTGACAGATGAGCTGAACTACGGTTTCGTTTAACTGCGAGTGAATTAGGTTATACGCCATGCGAAAATTCGGGATTATCACTGGGTTTCGTGGGACATGGAAGTTTAAGGAGAGGAATAAAAATGTTTGCTATGCTGGAAAAGTTTTTTGGTTAACGTACTACATTTTAATTATATTTTATTTATATTTTACAGAATAGCATATTTTTATTACCAAAGTATATACATTTAAATTGAACCAAAAAATTTTAGTTCCATATAAGAAACACGACACAATTATTCACTTATAGACTGTTTCAAAAATTCCAAAAATAATTCCCCGTCTTCCCCTACCTCCAAATTCAATCCCCCCCCCCCCCCGCACACCCCTATTCCACCAAGACTTCCAAAATTACCAACGAAGGAAAAGGAATATTCAATTCCCATTTTCTCGAAAACGAAGCTTCGAATTAAAAAATTTTATTCTCCTTCTCCAGATTCATATCTGCATGTAAAATCACCTCCTTGCCAGCTACACTACCTTTCTGGTACACCCTATATAGGGCAACGACTAGACTAAAGGTAAGAGCACTTAGAATACCCAAACTAAACACGTGTATACACCTGTATATTCCTTCTCTCCATTTGAACATAAATTCCGGACGAATCATCTAGCTCAGAAAAGTGAAATACACGAGAAGCCTGGAATTGTTACATCCCTACAGTAAAAAGATGCTGGAGTACCAAAGGGGTGGTAAAAACCATCCCGATCCATCGATCGCAGCGACACCGGAGACGTTGAACCGAACCGTGCGGCGAAGAGGACGTCATCCGAGAACAAACGCCGAAGTATATCGTCTGCTAAACACCTTTCCCGTTACCAGGAACGTACGCCGGAGCAAGGATCCCGCGAAAGTGCTCGGTAGCCGGCGATGCGTAAGGAAAACGCACCCCGTCTCACCCCTGCGCGTCTGTTCGATGACAGACAGCGTTGATCTGCCGCCCTCGTTCTTCCCTTTTCCCGTTTTCTTTATCAGACCACCTGGCCGGTTCCCTTGTCGTCTCTCTGTTGCCTCGCCGCCCGCTCGTCATGTGCAAATGCGTTTCTGAAAAGCCTCGCACAGCCTGTCTGCGGCACGACGTGCGACGAATTCTCCGGCCAGCTCGTCTGCATCTCGCGCCACGCCGCGTGAAAGGAAGGAAAAAGGTGGCGGATAGAGGGAAAAAGAAAGATAAAAGGGTATGAAAAGGAACACGGGGCAGGGGAGGGTGGGAGAAACAGAGGAGATGGGGTGGAAGGGGTTAGAAAAATCGGTACGAGGCTGAAGGAAATATCGCATCCAGAGAAACGCAGTGATTCGACGAACGTGAGTGGAATTCGTTCGACAAATCGCGTGTTTGTATCCGAGTGGTACGTTCGCACCCCTCCTTTCATCCTTTGGGGGTGCTGGTTCCTTGCAATGAAAGGTTTCGCGGGCTTTTCCGGAGGGGTCAACGATATCTGGTTCGAGTATGGTTGTTGGCTATGGACCGCGTGACGAGTTTCGTGATTTTGGATTGTTTATAGGTGTACATCGTCACTAGATCGATCTTACTTGACGATTACTGACGGACGGTTCTTTGAAGAAGGTTCTGTTAAGCTTCGAAATAGTAATTGGATTGTGTCGTGCCTCGTTGTGCCTTGTCCGGTGTTTTCTGCAGTTAGCTTCCGATTGGTTAGGATAAATATTAGTGGAGGGAAAATAAAGATTTTTGTTTGGACAGAGAGTGTGATGGAAGGACCTTTGGAGTCAAGGAGCCGATTTTTAGTGGTCAATGACGTGACTCGCAAGTGGTGTCCGTCTGTCGCACGTTGATCTGTAGCAACCATCATTCTCATCCTCGCTATTAGAGGGATTCTGACTTCGAGGACTTTCTCGCAAGTCCTCGGAAAATCTCCAATTCCTATAAGGCGTCCATAGGCGCTTAGAAATTTTGCGTTTGTGACACGGAAAGCGCCTATAGACGCTCGGCGTAGTTTAACTTTCTGACACGGAGGGCGCTTGTTTTCACAAAAATGGCGCACATCGTAACTCAATTCCTGCCGCATGGTACGACCGTTGCGTATCAAACTTTGCCATAATCAAGGGGTTAACACCCACGATACGTAATTCGAAACTGACCGCATAAAATCGCCTAATTCAGACGTAACGAGTATTCACGGAAAGAAGCACCGGTGCAATTCTTCACCCTGCGAGAGTGTAGCGCGCGATGACGCGCGTTTACGCGTATTTTCCACGCGCACACAACCACGCCACGCGCCATTATTTTTCGCTGCTTTTTCCCGCCGTTCGAAGTTTCCGTTAATTACCATCCGCAACTGAAAAACGCGCTTTAATTATTCGACCACCGGGTTAGCAGACGACGCCATCCGCGATGGAGTAGCCCGCCACCATCGCGACCACCGTGGCCACCATAGCCACCCTCCGAGGGAAAAATGCATCGGTTTTGCGCAACGAACGATAAATTCTTTTATCAACAGACAGACACCAGTTCGCCCGCCCTTTTTTCTCTCCCCCACCAGAGTAATTACCACATTTGTGCCGGATGTTTTGCATACGAGCGCCGCGGATATTTACTTTCTCCACAATCAGAAAAATTAACGACCACGCGCCACTCGTTCGACCACGTGAAAATATCTCGGACACGATATTTCGCAATAATTTACAATTATTCGTTTGCCGCGAGCCTCGTCAGTCTCGCGTTTTTCAGACGGCTAGTAGCGGAGGTATGCGTTTCCGGATGTTCCGTTGTTCGGGTATGAAGCGCCGAAGATACCCGCGGAAAATATGGCGAATTTCTCGATATTTTACGCGCGCAGAATTTTTCGCTCGTGTACAGTGGATGAAGAAAGTATCAGCACGCTGCGTTGCGAAGAAAATTCGCGTAGAATTCGGAAAGTTTGGGCAGTTGTGTACAAACAGACTCTCGGAGTTTCGGTATTCGTCCAAGTTTTGATTACATTGTCCAAGTTTTAACTTTGTCTCTAATCTGTAATATCAGATGGGTGCAGGATCTCGTAGAGCTAACTTTCCTGAGAACCAATCCTTAATCGAAACAACTCTATTATTCAGGGTCTTCGAAAAATGCTAGGTTTTCCAAGGAGCCACAGAGACCTAGATCTTTGGATAAAATGAAGTATGACGTAAAATGTAAGAAAGTTGGAGGGTTTGTTTTTGGTTTACAAATTAGGTAAGAGTATTTCCAGTTAATTTATGCGCATGATTATAATTGTTCGTGCTTCTAGATAATTCTGTAATCTGTAATATCAGATGGGTGCAGGATCTCGTAGAGCTAACTTTCCTGAGAACCAATCCTTAATCGAAACAACTCTATTATTCAGGGTCTTCGAAAAATGCTAGGTTTTCCAAGGAGCCACAGAGACCTAGATCTTTGGATAAAATGAAGTATGACGTAAAATGTAAGAAAGTTGGAGGGTTTGTTTTTGGTTTACAAATTAGGTGACAGTATTTCCAGTTAATTTATGCGCATGATTATAATTGTTCGTGGTTCTAGATAATTCTGTAATCTGTAATATCGGATAGGTGCAGGATCTCGTAGAGCTAACTTTTCTGAGAACCAATTCTTAATTATCCAGCTTATTATTCTTCGAAAAATGCTAAGTTTTCCAAAGAGCTATGATTTTTGGATAAAATGAAGTCCCACGTAAAATGTAAGAAGACATTTACAAAATTTGCGGATTTATTTTTTTCCCAAATATCACATAAAATCGTCGCGAACAAATTTTCGCGCTAATGAAGTACTTCCTTTACCCTAATCTTGGTCACATAACGCAGCAATTACTGTAAATACTTCATCCTACACACGCTCTAGAATTAATTCACTCCTCGAGAGATAAATCTCAATGCCCACTTCGTAAATTATAATCTCGCTCAGCCATTCCTCTTAATTTTAAAAACATAAATAATCTTCCTCCCGCGAGAATCGGAAAAATCGAAAAATATTATTCCGTCGCATAGAAACCAGACAAAATACCATGCGGAACGCAAAGAACCACGAGACGCGAGCGTTGAATTAATTATAATTCGCGAAACGCGTCTAGCAACGTTGCCTCCTCGCATTTCCGTGCATAAAGAGCACAAAATTGCGGCGACACGACAGAGGCAAGCTTGAGAGGGTAAGATCGCGCGTAGAGCGCCGCGAGATTTTAATATTCTCTTTGGTCGCCTCGAATTTCCCTGGCAACCGACTGCTTTTGTAAATATTGGCCCCCTGCATATGAGACGCCGCGCCGCCAGTTTGAATTTCGCGCGCTCACGTCGGGCATCGAGTTCGGTGTAACCATGATCAACCCGATCATTATCAGTCATGAAAATCATCTCGTGCTAACGATATTAACGATCTGCACTTTAAACTTGTACACCGAATCTTTAATCGCGAATACTTTTAATATACAGGGTGTCTCAACAATGGTTCTCAGAGTATCGAGTATTTTACTCGTGCACTTAATTATGACATAAATGGATAGATCATCGGTATCGGTTGTAAAACTTGGTAGGGGGTGATTCTACGTGAAAAAGTAAATCGAAAATAAAGAATAAATTTTTTTCATTCGAAGCTTCGTTGCCGAGAAAATCGACTTCGAATATTCACTGAGTACGCCATTATATCGATGGTCCATCCGCCATAGCTGAAGTTACGTGCGCACGTACGCAGTGTATATTTAAAGTCGATTTTCTCGAAAACGAAGCTTCGAATGAAAAAATTCTATTCTTAATTTTCGATTTCTTTTTTCACATAGTATTATCAAGCTTCGTTGTCGAGAAAATCGACTTCGAATATTCACTGAGTACGCCATTATATCGATGGTCCATCCGCCATAACTGAAGTTAGGTACGCACGTACGCAGTGTATATTCGAAGTCGATTTTCTCGAAAACGAAGCTTCCAATGAAAAAATTTTATTCTTAATTTTCGATTTCCTTTTTCACGTAGTATTATCAAGCTTCGTTATCGAGAAAATCGACTTCGAATATTCGCTGCTATATCGATGATGCACCCACCATAGCTGAAGTTACGTGAATATTGAAAGTCGATTTTCTCGATAATAAAGCTTCAAACGAAAAAATTTTATTCTTAATTTTTGAATTCTTTTTTCACGTAGAATTACACCGTCCGCAGTTATACCACCGATACTAACGTATCGATGGTCTATCCACCTAATCTATAGTGAAGTGCACGCGTAAAATACGTGATACTCTGAGAACTCCTGATATATTAATTACCATTAAGAGAGCAGAGATCCAAATTCCAAATTGCGAAAATAAATATAGTTTCCTAACATACGTAAGTCCGAATGGGGAGACAGAAAAATGGCTAGACCCGAAGTCACGTAGAAAGGAAGCTACGTAAATGTCAGGTCAGGTGAACAGCGAGTGGCGTAACTCGAGCCTGGTGATCCTTCATTGGAGGATGAGTCAAGAGAATGGACAGAGAACGTCACCTATGTTTAAGAGACGTTGTCGAAAAAATAGCAGGAGAGATCGCTGTAGACAAACGGTAAAAATGGCACTCCGACGTCATTCGTCACTCGGCCGAAAGAGGAGAAGCGAAGAAAATGGACAAATGGGTACCGCGCGAGATGAGCGATGCGCAGAAGCTTAGACGAATGGTCCTTGCCACCTCGTTGCCTCGGTGGAATAAATAAGATCCATTTTTAAGACTGATCGCTCGTGATGAAACGCAAATTCCCGCGCGATAATCGAATAAAGATGAACATGCAAGAATCACCCGGTGGCCATTTTGTATAATATAATCTCGCACTGCGGTTGCTGGGGGGCCGTTTGTGACGGGGAAAAGGGAAATGGATGACCATAATGCGATTATGATTGCTGAATAATATACGTCGTGTGCTTCGTTTCGAAATATTCATAGATTTTCAAAAATATTATAAATCAAAAGATTTATTCATTTCAATTTTCAATTTTTCTTTTATTCTTTTTATTTTTTAAATATAAGACAAATTCATAGATGGCGCACAGGTCGGGAAGTTTTGGGGCAGATTAAGGTAAAAACGATGTTAGTTAAATGGGATTTTAGAGAGGTTTATCGTGTTTCCGACTGGATTCTATGGAATCAGGTTAGAAGTATGACCTCTTTTATCTTTTGCAATGACTCCCGTCGGTGATTCTTGCACTCGGCAAGTCAATAGAAAATACCGATAATACTGCATTCGATCACGCGAACACTCATTTCCCCGGATCAACGTCGGTGTTTAAATTTAAATAACGAATATTCGACAGGGGAGGGGGAAATGTTTTTGATGATACCTCGTTCGATTCAATTAAATCATCGCCCATTGACAATTACCAGTGTCTCGTGAAGTGCAAGGAAAACAAACGGGGAATTTTGTTAAATAACTTTATCGAGGAAATTCATTTTCCATATTCCCATACTTTCCTGGTACAAAAATAATCGTCTCAGTCGTTGACGAAATGTTAACAAAACCCACGTCAGAGTCTAAAATTATTAACCAAGTTGTTTATACAAATTGTCTTTTTAAATTAGCTACTGAAAAAATATTTTTAACAAAATTATTTAGTAAGAAAGAAAATTTGTGTACAGTGATCAGATCATTTTTCGACGAATGAAATGGCGTAGGAAATTTTAATATTAAATTAATTATTTGTTGAAGATGATAATTAGAGTAACCAATAATAAGTTTCTTTTTTGGTACGAAGCAGTGTTCCTAATTATAATTATAATAATTACTATTCAATTAAATCTTATTTCTATATTAAAAATACAGACACCACTTTTCAATTAATTCAGTACATACCAATTTCTTGAGACTACACTGCTATACATATAAATTACTATAATATATTACAATAATAGATTTTTCTGTATTTTTTCCAAAAAGGATACTCCATTATACTAGATGACATAATGGAAGGTACACATACGTATAACTTCCCCTAAAATTATAAAAATTAAAAAACTACATGTTTTCACGACAGACACTAGCTCTGAAGTTCTACTACCCTTTCGGAAAATAGACGACACAATGGAAGATACATACACATAAATTACTATAATATAAATTCGACGATTTTTCTGTATTTTTTCCAAAAAAAAAACATTATTATACTAGAAGACATAATGGAAGTTACACATACGTATACCTTCCCCTAAAATCATAAAAATTAAAAAAGCTGCATGTTTTCACGGCAAACACTAGCTCTGAGGTTCTACTACCCTTTCGAAAATATACGACACAATGGAAGATACGTATGACGTATCGTAATTATCCATATTCGGAAACTGCATGTTTTCACGACAGACACTAGCTCAGAATCTGTACTACCCTTTCGGAAACATCGTTCCAAGATCGCGCGAGCGTTCGTCGACGAATCGAGCAGATCTGTGACCAGAAACAACCCCTGGAACCCTTGACCAGAAGAGAAGACCTAATTCGACTTTTAAAAGTATAAAAAGTGCAATCATAAAGCCAGTGGAAAACCCTCGAAAGAACGTGTTCGCGCGGCGTTATCGCGAGCAGACACGCGTTCCCGACGTGGAACGGAGAAGAGGAGAGAAAAAGGGGAAGAAAGGGTGAAAAGGGGGAGAGCTCGCGGGTAACAATAAAGGCAAGCTCTCGAGGCAAGCCAGCAGCGTTTAAAAGGCCGTAAAACGGAGCGTCCGTCCGAAAATTTCTATGAATTTTTCCTGCGGCTGAGTATTGTCTTAAATAAGCCTGTGTAGCTCGTAAGACGCGCGAAAGGGTCGCTGTTTTGTTTGCTAACCCGCGTACTAACCGGTGCATTCGACCCTCCTTCCCTCGAGGAAGCTCTACAAATTTCTAGCCCTATATGAAAAGTTTCGCGATGGCGGAAAGGAAGTGGAATCTTATTCGATATGTGCGACTATGGACTAATAATCTCGCAATTTTTGTTGCTATGGGAAACACCGGGATATTTCAAGAGTTTTTGCAGTGTTTACGAAGGTTGGTTAATGCGTTGCAGAACACAGTTCGCGAAATATTTAGAATATTCGAGGTGCACGTGGAATATCTAAAATATGCGAGTCACGCCATTTTATTTCCTAACTGAGCCAGTAACTCTATAAATTTTGGATTCTGTATGAAAAATTTCAGGAAAGAAGGAGAGAGGAATTTTATTTTATTTCTGTGACTACAGGGTAATAGTCCTAGAATTTTTATTCGACCGAGACACACTGGGGTATTTAAAGGATTTTTGCAGTGTTTAACGTTGAAGAATTTAGGGTACTGTTGGAGAACAGAATTTCTAAAATATTTAGAATATTTAAGATGCACGTGGACTATCTAAAATATGTAAAATACGCCATTTTATTTCCTAACTTAGCCAGTAACTCTATAAATTTTGGATTCTGCATGAAAAATTTCAGGAAAGAAGGTGAAAGGAATTTTATTTTATTTCTGTGACTACAGGGTAATAGTCCTAGAATTTTTATTCGACCGAGAAACACTGGGGTATTTAAAGGATTTTTGCAGTGTTTAACGTTGAAGAATTTAGGGTACTGTTGGAGAACAGAATTTCTAAAATATTTAGAATATTTAAGATGCACGTGGACTATCTAAAATATGTAAATTACGCCATTTCATTTCCTAACTGAGACAGTAACTCTATAAATTTTGGATTCTGTATGAAAAATTTCTGGAAAGAAGGTGAAAGGAATTTTATTTTATTTCTGTGACTACAGGCTAACAATTTTAGAAATTTTATTGGATAGAGAAACACTGGGGTATTTAAAGAATTTTTGCAATGTTTACTAGGGTTGGTTAATGTTGAAAAATTTAGGGTACTGTTGGGAACAGAATTTCTAAAATATTTGAAATATTTAAGCTGCACATAGACTATCTAAAATATGTAAGTCGTGCCATTTTATTTCCTAACTTAGCCAGTAACTCTATAAATTTTGGATTCTGTATGAAAAATTTCAGGAAAGAAGGAGAGAGGAATTTTATTTTATTTCTGTGACTACAGGGTAATAGTCCTAGAATTTTTATTCGACCGAGAAACACTGGGGTATTTAAAGGATTTTTGCAGTGTTTAACGTTGAAGAATTGAGGGTGTTGTTGAAGAATAGAATTTCTAAAATATTTAGTATATTTAAGATGCACGTAGACTATCTAAAATAATATCCATGTCACGATATTTTATTTCCTAACTCAGCCAGTAACTCTATAAATTTTAGATTCTGTATGAAAAATTTCGTGAAAGAAAGAAAAATGAATTTTATTGGATTTGTGTGACTATGGAACAATATTCTCGGAATTTTTGTCGGACAGAGGAACACTCGTATGTTTAATGTGTTCATGGGAGTTGGTTACTGTCGCCGAATTTGGGGTATTGTGATTTTGAAGTTTTCGGTGGCCAACAGGATATTTAATTAATAAAGGCGGAATGTAAAATATTTGCAATATTCGAGGTGCGCGTAGACTATCCAAAATTCCTCGAATATACAGTGCTCTTCACAAGACACGTGACAAGTGCACTATTTTGTTTCCACACTCAGCCTGTACTCTTTACCCTATAAATTTTTGGCTCTACATCGAAAATATGACAAAAGAAAAATAGAAACAAATTCGATTCCATATGTGTATTAATTACTATAATAAATGTAATAAAATTAAATATTATAATAAAATATTTAAA
>NW_016913695.1:15209-20491 GCF_001483705.2 Eufriesea mexicana | reverse complement strand
AATATTTCAAATATTTTAATATTTTAATAATTAGTATAATAATAATAATAATTCTGACAATTTTTATTATTACAAAACGAGCGTTGGTGACCATTGAGAATCTGAGAAGTCCGTGATTTTACAGATTTCAGTGACGCAAAGAAAATGCGACGAATAGAGATGGAATATAAAATACCTGCGATATACAATATACACATAGGCTATCTAAAATATGTGGAATACACAATTTTATTCATAACACGTGTGAGAAGTATGCTATTTTGTTCGCTGACCCGAGTTCCAACCAGTACTCTATTCCCTTTCTTCCGAGGAACCTCTCGAAATTTGTCGAGCTGTCGGGAGAAATCTTATTCGAATAAATAAAACCTCATTCGACACGTGTCACTGCAAACTAGTAATTTCCAAATTTTCCGAAATTTCAAACACTTCCAGCGAACATTAAAAGGCTCAGAAGCATCTTCGGAACGTTTGCGAAACTCGGTCGCTGTCGCGAATTTGTAGTACAAACTAACGCGTGTACAAACAACCTACATCGTCTATACTGCACGAATTTACTCACACGACGCGAGAGAATACACAATTTCATTCGACAATTCAAATTTCACCTACAAAATGGCTCGAAAAATTTATTGAAAAATTCAAGAAAATCTAACACGTAGAGCAAAAATTTTATTTCACATTCTCCACCGAGAATCTACATTCCCAAAACTATTCCCAAGTCTCGAAAGTGTTTCCAAAATTCATCACAGACTACAGTGATTTCATACTGTTCGATGTCGAGAGAAAATTCGAGGAGGATAGAGGAAATTTAAAATATGTAGGATATTTGGAGTACATAGTTTTACTGGGAACACCCGTAAGAAATTGAGGGTGCATAAAATATGTAGAACTCGCGGAATAAGGATCACCTAGGAGATGAAATATGTAGAACACGGAATATCGAGAACATCTGGGATATCTTAGTCCGCAGGATGCCAGGAATATTTAGAACGCATACTACCCCTGAAACGTCTATGATACCCGATAAAAATTGACAATATTCCCGGTACGTTTCCGCGCGAGATCGTCTCTCCATTTGCTTAAAAAATAGCTCGCCTTTCGCGCGAATCGATCATCGTCGACTGCAACAGCCCCGAATGCGTGCCCCGATGTCGTGCGTCAGGATTTCCACGCTCGGGGAGCTTGTTTCCGACCGATGAAGCCGGTAAACTCGCGTTAGAGGGATGCAGAACGGGGCGAGGGTGGTCACGTGTTCGCGGAGGGCGCGGGAGAAGCTCGGGATTACAAATTACCGAAAAGAAACGGGAGAAAATGCGGGTACCGAGATGGAACACCTCGATCCCCGCGCAAAAACGCGAAGGTTGTTCGTGGGCCCGCGTTATCTCTCGCGTAGATACGGCTGCAGAGGGGCGAAAGGGGTGAAATTGGTGGTCGAAGGAAAAGGGAATTAAAGGGAAGAAAGGAGGGGAGTAATTTAGAAGCAAAGGGAAAGAATTTCGCACGGAGTGAATATTCGAGTCTCGGGGAGCTCCTGGGGTGCGAAATGTGTAAAATTTATACGATGCATAGTGATTCACGGGAGAGTATGGTAAATTTCGAGGCAGGATTCTGAGTGGTTTAAACAAATCGGGATGTGCGAAATAGATATGACAAGAGCAGGGAATTTGGAAATAGAAGTGGAGGAGACGAGGATAAAGGAAAGCCTGGATGAAATCTGGGGAAAAAAGGGGGACGAAATAAATAAATTTATATTCACAAAGCTGGGATGAAGGAGAGGATGGAAAAAGGATGACACCTTTGATAAAACAAATGGTAAAGCCGAGAGGAAGAATGGGTGAAATAAATTCGAATTCGAGAGGATAGGGAACCAAAATCGAACAACGGTGATCGAAGAGGAGCAGTAAAAAAATAGCAGTGAAAGGGAAATAAACAAATTCGAATCCGAAAATGCGGGAAATGGGAATCTAGGAAGGATAGTGAAACGAAAACCAAACGACGGTAAAAAGTAACACGAATCACTCAGAATTTATAACTTGGTACTCGGAAATCGAAACTCAGCACTGTAAAGTCTTAGATTAAATAAACAGCATTTCTGAAAGAAAAACGATAAAAGAAGTAAATAAAATCCGAATCCACAAAAACAGAAAAAGATCAGTGAAAAGTGAAAAAGTCGTAGATAAAAGAAAAAAAAAAAGAAAAACACGAAACAAATAGGACAAAATAAAATTTTCAAATGGAGAACGCAAAGAGGGAGAAACAATGGTTAAAGAAAAAACCAAAAAATCCCATAAAAAAAGAAAAAAGAGATTATAGTTGGTCAGAAAATCAGGCGAGCAACAAAAAACAAATAAAACAGATTCAAATTCCTAGACAGAGAAGGCAAGAATCGAGGAACGATGGCGAAACGAAAAACCAAAAAACCCCCCAAAAAATAAAGAAAAATGATGGTTAATCAGAAAATCATGGGAATGACGAAAAACAAATATAACAAATCAGATCCTCAAACAGAGAAAACAAAAATCGAGAAAACATAGTAAAACAAAGCACCAAGAAACCCCTCAAAAAGGAAAAAAAATGGCAGTCAATCAGAAAATCAGTGGAGCGACAAAACTAATAAAACAAATTCAGATCCTCGAACAAGGAAGACAAAAATCGAGGAACGATGGTGAAACGAAAAACCAAAAAACCCCTGAAAAAAAAAAGAAAATGGTGGTTAATCAAAAAACCATGAGAGCGAGGAAAAACAAATAAAACAAATTGAGATCCTCAAACAAGGAAGACAAAAATCGAGGAACGATAGTGAAACGAAGAACCAAAAAGCCCCCCAAAACAGAAAAAAAAAATCATGGCTAATCAGAAAATCAGGCAAGCGACGAAAAGCAAATTGAAACAAATTCAGATTCTCAGAGAGAGAAGACAAGAATCGGGGAACGATGGTGAAACGAAACACCGTGAAAAAAAAAAAGGAGAAAAGGGGGAAAAAATCGTGGTTAACCAGAGAATCAGGCGGGCGACGAAAAGGGAGCTGACCATGAGAAAAAAGGAGAAAGTTGGGAAATTGAAGAGAAAAAGGGAGGAGAGCGGTGACCAGCTCGTAATACCATTCACGACTCGGGCAAGCCAGCCCGCACGGGGTGAAAAAGTTCCGCGAGCACGGAGATTAGTATCTTCCGTTGGCCCGGTGTGTATCGACCCGGCACGATGGAGTGGAGCAGCACGTGTACCGCGAAATTGCAGTTGCCTTCCTCGTCGGCCTTATCTCGCCGCCGGTTCCTCCGCTTCCTTCCTCATTTTCTCTCCACCCCCGGCGCTCGTCCACGCCGACCTTCTAATTATCAGGAATTACGGCGTACACCGCGATAAGAATCGCGACACCCGATACCCAGGTTCAACTCCTTCGATCGCACCAAGGGGCCGTTGGATTTACCAATTTCCAAGTTTCCCATCCAGTGATCCGCAAGGTTTATTCCAACGTTCCAGGATGAGATATACGGGGCCAGATATAGAGAGGGATACAGACATCGTGGCGACTCGTCGTCACTGGGGGTGGGCTTCTTCGCTCGGGCAGACGTACTGTGCCTCCACGAGAAGGAGGCGCAGGGTGTTTATATCCCCACTCTCGTTGCAGTCCAATGACAGCTTTACGATCACAGACAATGATCGCTATTGACCGAAAACGGTGACGAAGATCATCGGGAGTCCATAATAAGACCGAGTGAGATAGAATAATGGCAGTGTAAAGTGAGGAATGAGAAGGACGTAGGAAGAGGGCATGGATGGGACAAATAACACGGTTTTGCATTTAGTAACGATAAAGAATATTGTGGTATCGCAGAATGAGTGGGTCGAGTATGTTATCTAGAGTGCGTGCGAAAGGACGAATGACCATGCGCTAGGATCGTGTGGACGGGATGTTTATGAACGTATCGGATGAAAGTGAAGAGTGTCTTTAGGAATGCGTTTGAGTGTTTGGGCTACGTGACTCGCTGACGGCAAGATTGCAAAGAGTGCGTGGGAAAGTGTGATTGGGAAAGAGAGAATAGGTATGAAAGAGGATAGAATGTATGGTTTTAAATAGGGATGCAAGGGCGTGAGTAGGGAGTATGTAGTCTGTCGTAGTACGTGTAGTATATTAGAGTTCGTAGCAGAGAGTTGTGAAGAAAGAAGTTGTTAGTTGTAATTGTGTTGTTAGCTGTAATGGTGTTGTTAGTTGTATTCGTGTTGTTAAGTGTAATCGTGTTGTTAGGTATAATTGTGTCGTTGTAGTCGTAAGAGTTTAGTTGGTAGATTATATTCGTAGTCTTTACAGTCACCGCGCATTGTATATTATTATTTTATGGTTAATAAATAGTAGTTACATTATTTAACAGTCACCCTCTCCCTACAATATTTAAAATATTAACTATCGTAGGATATTTTTAAGCTTCATTAGGGTGCGATGGTCGGAGTGTTCCTATAGGGAATACTTCGCCAGGTCTAAAGGACCTGTTAGGATCTGGCTGCCAGATGGATCGTAGCAGGTCGAGGCCAGGCCACGTGAGGTGGCCTCACGCGTTTGCGGTCACCTTTGGAAAGGGTCCCCGCGAGGGTGACCCTTCAGAGGGCCCAACCCAGAAGGAAGAGTCTCCTCCACCCCTGAGCTAGGCGTGGAGGGAGTCTTCTCCTTCGGAGAAGGCCTTTGCCTTCCAGATAGGCTTAAAAGGAACACGGTTTTGGATTTAGTAACGATAAAGAATATTTAAAATATTAACTATCGTAGGATATTTTTAAGCTTCATTAGAGTGCGATGGTCGGAGTGTTCCTATAGGGAATACTTCGCCAGGTCTAGAGGACCTGTTAGGATCTGGCTGCCAGATGGGTCGTAGCAGGTCGGGGCCAGGCCACGTGAGGTGGCCTCGCGCGTATGCGGTCACTTTTTGGAAAGGAGTGACCCTTCGGAGGGCCCAACCCAGAAGGAAGAGTCTCCTCCACCCCTGAGCTTGGCGTGGAGGGAGTCTTCTCCTTCGGAGAAGGCCTTTGCCTTCCAGATAGGCTTAAAAGGGACCGTTCTGGAAGAAAGAGGCAGTTAGTAAGAGTTGTTAGAGTTGTTTTTAAGAGTTCGAGAGACAGAGTTAGTTAGAGTTAAGATCGAGCCTGTTTCAGCCATTAAGCAGCGAAAATTTTAACAGAAGTACTCTCCTGCATAGTAGAGACTGTGTGACTCTACACTATTGCTTGGTACGCAGTTTAAGGATAGTCCAATTTTACAACTCCCTAATACTCTGACACTGACTCTGACGCTC
>NW_016913695.1:13793-15192 GCF_001483705.2 Eufriesea mexicana | reverse complement strand
AATTGCATCGATTATCGTTTAGATCTTTAACTGCATCGTTCTCATCCCCACCACTAGATGGTTTCCATATTCAAGGAATTTCGAGGATTCTCCCAAGTCCTCGGTAACCCCTCCGCTTCCTCTATGTAGAATTTCCTAAACTGTCAATAGTATCTCAGTCTAAGGCACGGGCCTGCTAGAGAGCCTTACCGATGAGTCCCACTAGCAGGCCCAAGACGAAAAGCACCCCTTCCTTTCCCTATCGTCACTAATTTTTAATAAAATTAGTATAATAACTATGAGGTGTGGTCTTCGCGTCGAAGAGAAAGTAAATTTTGGATCAAATGTACCACGATACTTCCGTATGCAAAATTCACTATACTTTTCGATACTGTGCACGAATAAAAACTGGAAAATGGAAATTTTTATTATTACACAAAATAGCATATAAATCGTTTGAACCTCGGTACCCTATTAAATAATTCGATATAAAATATCTTCGAATTTTTCAAAATTAGGCTACTATCTTAGATTTCATACGTGACTATGAGTTACAAAATTCAATCGCTCATTTTCATAAATTATGGTACCTGGATCCGCTCTGATTACGCTCGACTCGGACTAATACATTTGAACAAATATTCTCTGTCACGCGAAACACGCGATCGAGGTAATAAATTTTCATTCGGAGTGTACATCATTCGTATAACGTATATAAGCAATCGCGATAAATTTTCCCCCGCGAAGGTTCGTACAACACGGTCGGAAATTGCAACGACCCTCGAACAGCACGGTATCCGGATCGCCGCGATTATCTCGAAATGAAAAATGGAATTCGGTAAATTGAACGTGTAAACGGCAAATAAAACTTTGTTCTGTTAATAACAAGTACTCGGCCAGCAGTACTTGCAGGGAATAACACGGAACCAATTAACCGCGTTACTCGAGGTTGCCTGGAGCTGTTTAACACGTTCACTGTTCATCGGATTTTCATTACCTATGCCGCTACCAATGTACTACATATGTACTATGTACTACCAGTAATCTTACTACGGAATCTACTTCCATATCGCGAAACTTTCCATAGTTATTACAAGAGCTTTTTATTTCGCGTCACACGCTTTCGAATTATTTTATTCATTTTATCGCGACACTTAACGAATTGAAAAATTGATGAAACGCGATAAAAATTGCATTATATTTTCTTTTATACGCGATACGAAAATAAGTAGGTGCAATTTCGAATAATTTGCAAAATTAAAATAATGGCAATTATAAGAAATTCCAGTATATAAACTATACTACAATTATTATTATAATTATAATTTCGCAAATTATTTTGATATAGTATTAATAATAAATATATAATAATAGTATAATAATGGTAACAATAATAAATGTATAATAATAGTATAATAAT
>NW_016913695.1:0-13609 GCF_001483705.2 Eufriesea mexicana | reverse complement strand
AATAACAATAATTATTATATTATTATTATACGTTTATTATTGTTACCATTATTATATATTTATTGTTATTACTATTATCATGTAATATATATATTATAATAATGGCAATAATGTAGTGCATAAATTCCTTGACTCACTAGGATCCCTTTACGAATTTTATACCGCACTAAAAAATATACTACGCTTCATACTAATACAGTAAAAAAGGAATAAGTATAATTTCGATTAATTCAAGATAAAAATAAAAAAAATAGGTATGTAACCATTTTTTCTAGTTATTTTCTCTACCCACGATTAAATATTCAAATATCGCATGCTTCAAAAATTTGTGCAACTACTATGTATGTTATGAAACACTGATCGAAAAATCACTGTTTCATATGAATTATTCATAGCGTAATCGTTGTAAGAATCCTATTTTCTGCAGCAACGTGATTTCTGCAATTTCTTCCTTATTTTTTGGAGGAATTATTAGCAATTTATTTCATCTTCCTCGTTCCAAGGTTTCGCAATTTTTAATCCGTATACCACGTTCGTGTTAACTCGTCTCGCAAAGCCGTAACGCGTTAACGAGTAAGCAAATGAAGAATATCGCGACGGGGGTAATGAATCGGGCAATAAATAAGCGTAGAAAACCTGAAATAACGCGTGCAAATACGTACAACTCCGGCATAAAGTATATATTCATCTGAAACACCAGATTGTAAATTATCGCAGAAAAACGAAACCGAAGGACGTCGAATAATATTGTACCAGCAAACATCGAGTTAATAGCCGCGCAGGTAAAGAGACGTGGAAACTCATATGCAAAATACCTATAAATTAACCCTTTGTGGATGAACAATGAACAAATTAATTAACGAAGAGCAAAGAATTTTATCATTCCATTATTATTACAGATACCTTATTGCGTAACAAAAATTTTCCTCCATTTATTGTACACAATACAAAATTGTCAAAATTAATATCTAAAATTCCCCCAAATTAATCAAAAAATATTCCCGTCCAATTTATTACGAAAATACTCACTTACCGAATCAAACATATATAGACGATAAATAAATTTACCCCTTGCGAACGAATATTAAACAATAAATAAATTACTTGAAGGAAAATAAAGAATCATATCATTGCATTATTATTAATAACACCATCTCGTTTTATTCCAAAATTCTGTTTTTTTATAATACAAAATATTAAACATCGATATTTGCAATTCCCATAAATTAACCGTTCGAGCACGAATAACAAATAAACAATTATTTTCATTATTACTGTCAATACATTTTTATACATTTCCAAAAATTTCCTTTACTTTATCACTTTCGATAATTTATTATACAGGCTTGCTAAAAATATTCGCAAGAAATATATCGCCAATTTATTATACAGGGTTGCTACAAATATTCGCAAAAAATATAGGATGACGAAACTGGTCTCGAGGCACCGAAAATTCACGAAAGAACAAGAACACAATAGCACGAACTCAAAACTCGTAAACTGATTTTAACTTAGGGAAGGAACACCAAGCTAACGAAAACACACAAAGACGCACTCTTTTAAAACTCTCTTTCCAACACCAAGAGACTCACACTTGTGCTGGTTACAACCGATTTCAAAGGTTTTGGTTGTTGTCAAGCCTTGGAATGTCGTCCCGGTATTTCGTTCGACTCTTTGTTTAGAACAGACCGTGTGAAGGCTCTAAAAGTTCTCAAGTACCATTGACGAGGCCCTAGGACCGCAATGTCCCAAGTAGAAGGTTGTTTATATCCTTACTGTCAGCGCCCTTTGATTTCTTTAGCACCTTTGCGTCCCGAACACTGCAACTCACTCGTGGAGTTTCACGGGGTTGTAAGGCCCGTTACGCTGCTGCGGCAATGCTGCTTGGGATAAGGCCTACTCTAACTTGATAGAGGTAGACCTGATTGGTGTTGAACTGCAAGGAGTTCTATAGTAGTAGACAGTCTCCTGCGCTGAGCGTTGGTGGGTCTCGATTGCCGATGTTGTGGTCGTGATGGAGTTTAGAGAGAATCTTGATGTGGTCGTGATGGAGGTTTTACTGAGAATCTTCTTATGAATGCCTTGTCGGTAGTTTTATAAGGATCGACTGTCTTCTCATTGGTTGGTATGATATTGGGGGTGTATGCCAACTTCAGCGTCTTTCGGTGGTGGTGGTTGTTTAAACATTTGGGTTCTGGCGCCTGTCGTCTAGAGAATAATATATGGGTCCTTGTCACGGTTTATCCTAGCGGTGGTTTAGGTGACGCTGAGCATGTGCAAGTGAAGGGACCCTTGCAATAGAGGCATAAAACAGGCCTCCACTGGACTTGGGACATTGCGGTCCTAGGGCCGCAACAAGCACCTAAGCCACCACTTAGGTAATCTACAACAAACAACTATATATCACCCTTCAAGAAGACAAGCACAATTACCTAGATTGTTTAAACAACCACCACCACCGAAGGACGCTGAAAAGTTAACACACACCCCCAACATCATAGCAACCAATCAGCAGAGAGACCAGGATTATATAACCACCGAGAGAGTCAGTACCAGGCAGTCAGTCAATAACATTCGAAGAGTTCAGAAGAGTTATCCGAAACAACTACATAAAATATAGTCCACTATAAACACAACGTTCCTCAAGAAATTTGGTTCGTCATTAACCGTCGCCAATTGAGGACGACCATTGACGATATACAGTTGTCAAGGACCACGCTTTTATGCTTTCCTCAACCTACGCTTCACCTCCCCGTAGAGGAGTCGAGCAAATTAATTTTGTTATATAGAATAACTTTTCGATTTGCTTCTAGAAGCTATCGATCGGTTTACAATTTGTTTTTGTTGGCAATAGCCGATTCGCGATTTCTTTTGGCATCCTACAATATATTGCAAAAATACTCACTCACGATATCATATTACATACCCAAAGGATAAAATTCTTTTTCTCCGCTTCAAAAATACGAATTACACGTATTTGTCGAAAAATCCAAGAATCTTAAAATTCTTTAACTTTTCCACAGCTTCATCCACAATTCTGTGCATTCCACGCGCGACCTCCTTCACCTCTCGCTAGTAAAGGGGTAACAAGCGGTGCTGGGGATGCAGAAAATGGCACGGGAGGATGAACGATCCAGCAAACGAGAGATTTTCGTGGAAAGGAGGAAGCGGATGCTAGGAGGGCAAATGAAACGGCGCGGGAAATGGCGGAAACGAAGGAATTAATAACTCGGGTGAGTAAAGGGGAATTAGATATGGTGGATCGAGTAATTCGTCGTGGTCCTCCAATCGTGAAATTCGACTTGGCCGGTGGCCCGTCGGGTCCGCGAATGCTTGGAGTCGGCATGGCGGCGGAACGGGGCGAAATGACCGGAAATCGTGGACAGTTGAACTGGATGATCGTTAGGGGTGCACGCGCGTGTGATAAATAGAACGATCCGCGTAGAGAGCAGCGGGTCCGATAAAACTGCCGGCATGATAGGAGCCCGGAGGGCTAATGGGCATAATAATCTACGGATCCATAGTTCAATAAAACCACAGCTGTGTGGGAGTGCCGGGTAATGGACACGGTAATCTGTAGGTCCCATAGTTCAGCCGGGCCACTGTTACATGGACTCAACGTGTTGCAGGTCCGACGATATATAGGTCCGCCGTGTAATAGACACGCTGACGTACGCGTTTGCAGAAGAAACACTGGCGCGTAGACAAGGTATTTAATACATGCGGCGCGGTGGACCTGTTGGCGGGCTGGTCAGCACGCTCCGCTTGTGCTCTGGGTATGCATGGATGAGTATGCACGTGTACATAGGAGGCACGTAAGTTCTCTAGCTTGGAGGAAAATCATTGCACGAGGTGACGGAAGTTAGTAGATTATTTAGCAATTTTCGGGGCAATTCATTCTTAATTGCTGGTGTGGAGAGATTACTAGGGATTTTTGAAAGTATTATTTTGGAATAAAAATTTGTCTTATATGTAGGTTTGAGAATGTAGATGGGGGTGACCTAAATTTTATACGATGGAGTAAAATCATTGAACAAGATGAAGGAAGTTAGTACACTAGTTAGTAGTTTCTCTCTCTCTTTTTTTTAAATTAATTTTTAATTGCTGATGTGGAGAAATTACTAGGGATTTTTGAAAGTATTATTTTAAATTAAAAATTTGCCTTATGTGTAGGTTTGAGAATATAGATGGGGGTGACCTAAATTCTACATGATGGAGTAAAATCATTGAACAAGATGAAGAAAATTAGTACACTACTTAATAGTTTTTTATTTTCTTTTAAATTAATTTTTAATTAGTAATATGGAGAGATTACTAGGGATTTTTGAAGGTTTTATTTTGGAATAAAAATTTGTTCTAGGAGTTGGGTTGGCTATATACACAGGGGTGACCTAAATTCTATACCTTGAAGTAAAATCATTACACTAGATGATGGAAGTTACTAGACTATTTAATAGATATTTTTGCAATTAATTTTTAATTAGTAATATGGAGATATTACTAGGGATTTTTAAAGGTTTTATTTAGGAATAAAAATTTGTTTTAGGAGTTGGGTTAGGTGTATACATAGGGGTGATATAAATTCTATACCTTGAAGTAAAATCATTACACTAGATGATGGAAGTTACTAGACTCTTTAATACTCTTTTATGCAATTAATTCTTAATTACTGATGTGGAGAGTTTGGTATGAATTATTTTGGAATAAAAGTTTATACTAAGGGTAGGTTTGTGTATATGCATAGTAGTGACTTAAATCCTTGGAATTACATCATTACACAAGATGGCGAAAATTAATAGACTATTTAATAGCTTTTGTAATTAATTCTTAATTGCTGATGTGAAAAGTATGGAAGGGATCTTTGAAAGTATTATTTCTTAATAAAAATTTACAGGAGGGTTGGCCGTGGGTATATACATGCTAGTGACCTAAATTCTACACCTTGGGGTAAAATCATTGCGCGAGATAATGTAAGTTACTAGACTCTTTAATAGACTCTTTTTTGCAATTAATTCTTAATTGGTGATGTGGAGAGTTTGCTAGGAATTCTTAAGGGTATTATTTTGGAACAAAAATTTGCATCGGGAGTTGGTGTGGGTATATACATCGTGGTGACCTAAATCCTGCATCATGGAATAAAATCACAGCACGATATGAAAAGTTAAAAAACTATTTAATAATTTTTATAATTAATTCTTAATTCTTGATATGAAGACTTTGCTAGGAATCTTTGGAAGTATCATTTTTTTAATAAAAATTTACATTTGTGATGCATGTAACTATATATAATACATTATACTGACCTAAATTCTATACATTTGAATAAAATAATTACGCTAAATTATTTTAGTGTGAAAATTATCATATTATTCATCAGTATTCACCAACGATTATCAATTGTTAATGCGGAGTATGATAAATATTTTGGAAAATATTTATAAAAAAATAATTTACATTAGGAGTGAGTGTATTATAATTAACACGTTGATTGCCACACACCTTTTCACGATTCCGGTCTAAAAAACCAATTTGATTTAATCATGTTATATTATTAAAAACTTTATTTATAGTACATAGTAATAATCAAAAGACTTAAAAAATGTTTTTTCTTTTTTTTCTTCAAATGGCAAATAATGAAGGGACGAGATAACTCATAGTAGGCGTTCTGGGCAAGGAAACAATCTACGAGATATTTCTTAGTTGGCAGTAGTAACATATTAGTAACCTAAATTATATTCTTTGGAGTAAAATAATCCCATTAGATTGTGCAAATTAATAAATTCTTTAATACTGTTTACTATTTCTTGTTAATCATTGATGTGAATCAGTTCAGTGTATTATTTCCCAATAAAAATTAATAGGTATAGGTATGAATTTCAATATAGGTAAGCATATAACAAACACATAAATTATACATTTCGAATTATTTACAATTAATTACAAACGGTATAGTATGTTCGCTAAAGTTACACAGACTATAGCAAAACTACAGATAATAAACGAGTAATGGCCGTCCGAGATTGACACGTGTTTATAGATTTGCAGTTTAATCCCGGCGGTGACTTCGAGCCCTGCCTTAGCGTGTTAATCTGTAATCGAGTATTTCGAAACAGCGTTATTTGTACACCCGTTAAGCGGAAGCGTCGATAGGTCCAAAGTTTAATAGGAATTTCGCTAAACGAAATCGGTATATTAAACATGGTAATCCGTAACTCCGCAATGACGCAGGGATTTCGATGCGTGGCAACGACATCCATCGAGTGCAATAATCTGTAAATTCATAGTATAACGAGACTTTGTTGAATGGAATCGGTAAACATGATCAGAACATATCAAACATAATAATCTACCCGAGTCCACAAGAACCGGGCCTCGATAGTGACGCCATTACAGCACCTCTATCTTCCTCGTTTTGACGCGGGCGGCGCTGCTATCGATCGACCCAGTAGCCACCTATCGGGCAACGATCGAACGCGCCGCGTGCAAGAATCAACTCATTTGCATTTCACCGTTACATCGAAGCGTTGCTCGACCATATGCTAACGCAAGCCAATAAAAGTCGTTTCGCGAGAGCAACAGATCCAATTTCGCGACATTAACCATTCAGCGGCGGTATAAAAACGATCGGTGGTCGTGTATGGATCGTTTCGACTCGTCGATTGCAATCGCATTTTCGAAAGCACGCTTCATTTTCGTTCGTATCGAAAATCGTTCGCATGTATTTCACATTTTATTTTCTATTTTTCTTTTTCCTTTCTTTTTTGCAAACGCAGAATTTATTTGCAGAGCGATCAATCGATTCGCGGGTAGTCGCCAAGTGCCGTACTTGGCGGATTAACGAATGGCTGAAAGAGTAATTAAAATTTCCCAATGCCTGTGTGTGGATCACGTGAAATGAACTGGATTTTGAAAATTAATTTTAGCTTCGAGACTTGAAAGCAATATTCGAAATTAATTTTCAAACTGATTTTGCATCGCGAGTTCGAATTTAGTTTTACGAATTATTCTTGGCAATCGAATTGACGTTTTCCAAAGTCGATTTTGGAATTGGAATTAAGTTCAGGAAGCCTATCTCGAATTTAACACTGAATTTTTGAAATTTTAATTTAATAATGAAATTTGGATTTCGATATTGGAAAAATTCGTCTACCAGAAATTTTTCTTTGGAGTATAAAATCTATTTTGAACTTAAATTTATTTTGGAAATTCAAGCTTGATGCCGGAACACGTTTTAGAAGTCGAATTCGTGTTTGAAACTTAATTTTAGAGCCTGAAACTGAAACACAATTTTATCACGCTAATTTATTTTTTGAAATAGAGAATGATTTTAGTATTTCGATTTATTTTTGGAAGTAGCACAACTTTATCAATCCACCATGTTTTTGAAATTCGAGCACAACTTCATCACTGAAACTCATCTTCAAACCTCGATTTCGAAAGTCAAACCTACCAAATGAATTCTCAAATTCAGTTTCGACATTCAGACATGTCTCTCAAACTCAAACCCATCTTCGTAACTCGATTTTGAAACCCAAACCTATGGAATAAATTTTTAAATTCAATTTCGACGCTCGATCTCGCCTCCGAAACTCAAATCCACCTTTGTAACTCGATTTTGAAAGCTAAGCTTAACAAATTCATCTTAAAATTCAATTTCGAACACTGGATCTTCAATCTGGAGTAGACTATCGAAACTGGAGGTTAAATTTAGAACTGAAACCTTCGGATTCAATTCGAGTCACGGAACTACTATTTCCAGTCAGCCCTGAAATCTACCCTCGGCGAACTCGACTCTCCGTGACCTTCCTCCGCTTCTAAAATTCTTCTCGCCCTCTTCAACCTCCGATCCCCATTTCTAAAATACCCGACCATCTCTCACGGCGCGTGGTGCTCCGTTTCTTAATACTCGCCACTTAGGTCCGCCAGAATTACCGCGAGGCGAATCTCGCTCGCGATGAGAACAAGCTCTGGGAGACGACGAATCTCGGGTCAAACGTAATTTCGCGAAAGTTATTACGAATGTAGCGCGTGAACCGACGCTCCGCGGCTTGAATAAAGATAGAGACAGAAGCATGGGTGGTTAGAGAGAGAGAGAGAGAGAGAGAGAGAGAGAGAGAGAGAGAGAAAGAGAGAGACAGAGAAAGAGAGAGAGAAAGAGAGAGAGAGAGAGGAAGAGAGAGAGAGGGGGGGGGAGAGGGGGGGCAGTTATCAAGGCAGCCCAAAGTCGCTCATTTTTGCCAATTATTATCCAGAGAGAAATTGCTTCCCTTGGAATAGGACTTCTCTAAGTATGTTCGTGATCGTGGTTACGCTAATCGCGATGATTATCATTATTATTGTTTTTATTTGTGATTTGTGGATATTCTAAGAAAGAGAAGGTGGACCTACTGCGAAATATTGGAATTTATCTTTCGACATTTAGAAATTGATGGTTAATATCAAATTTAATAAAATGCAGTTTTAGTTTATAAAGTATGCATTAGTTATCAAATTTTTCATTAATAGCAAATTGGTATTGTTAACAACAAATTGTTCACAACGCAAATTTATAATGGGAGTGAAAAAATTAATAAATTATCGGCCATTAATTGAACTTGAAACGTCACTGAGTTAAGATATACCAATGATGTACAAAAAATTTGTAACTTATTGTTAATAACAAATTAATATTGTTATTAACAAATTACTGGCAACGTGTATTAACAATAAAAGTGAAAAAATTAGTAAATTATTAGCTATTAAGACAGAGAAATAATAATTAATAGGATCGGCAAAGATCTAACATTTCGGATCGGGGTGGGGAGGTCGGCCGATCGACGGCTATATAAGCGGCGACGCGACGTTGGACAAGTCATTTGTCGGTTCGACTTCGGGAGTGTAACATCTAAATTTTCGTTGTGCGCGAGGGGTGGGGGTCCGAAATGAGGATGGGGTTGGCTACCCCATCCTCATCCCACCCCATTAAACAATTTATTAATAATTTTTTTTTTCCTTTCAGATATTAATTCTTTTTTTCTTTCAGGTTTTAATTATTTTTTCTTTTTACAGGTTTTAATAATCTTTTTACTTTCCAGTTTTTATTTTCATTCGAATATTTCGTATAATATTCGAATGTTTCGTCGTTGGTTTGTTTGTATCCAATCTTTGGGTTGTTTATCTCTCATCTTAGGGTTGTTAATAATTTTCTTTTTCAGGTCTAATCTATTTTTCCTTCAGCTTTTAATTATTCTTTTTCCTTTTCAGATTTTAATTATTCTTCTTTTCCAACATTTTATTTTCTCATTTCTATTCATTTTCATTCGAACATTCGAATATTTCGTACAATATTCGAATGTTTCGTCGTTAGTTTGTTTCTGTCTCATCGATGGATTGCTTCTTCCACTTGGTTAACCTTCATGGTTTCTATTCGTTCGTTTTCTTTCTTTGTATTAATCCGTTTCATTTCAGGTTTATATTAACAATAATATATTCTGTTTTAGCTTTTAGGTTTCTCAAGATTCTCAAGTTTCCTCTAGATTTCATTTGGGATACATCAATGGACGACACAAGATGCATGTGTTTAGACCTAAGTAGTCATAAGATAGATGCATAGTCTAAGTCTCATGTGCGCGCTATCTGTACAAAGGTAAGCCACCTAACTTGGAGCGAATATATACATTTCATATTTCCCCTCTCGTTTACCAAATAGAACATAATTGTTCTCGCGATAAACTCTGTTTCCTCTGGACTCGATGCGGGGGTCCAGCACCCTGGTCGTACGCGACTGGGGCATGGGCCTGCAGCTGGACGGGCATAGTGTCTACGGTCAGACCACTTGGGATGATTAAGTTCTACCCCATGGGGCAGGGACACGAAGTGTCTGTCCGGCTTGCAAGGCCCCGCTGGACCCTCGCATCGACTCTGGGAGTTTCATTGGTTCGGGGACTATCCTTGGTCCCCGTGTAAGTCTTGACGAGTATGGCAGTGGCTGGACATGGACTAGGCCCGATCGGGAGGGTGCCGAGGCATGAAATTGTCTTGTACACGAGCGTACGTCTCGTAGGCTAGTCGGTCTTTCGAATAATCGCGAACTCGTTCGGACGCGATCGCGATTTTTAACTTGCTCGCATGTTTTACATTTTATTTCCAATTTTTATGAAAAATAAGATATCTCCGTGTCGCGATAATAGAGTTGTAGTATACCGAATCGAAATGCCCTTTGTAAGACACGAAATACAATAAAGTGTCAGTAGATTTTCACCTTAACTTCTTTCGCTCCAAGTTAGGTTAGGTTATCTTTGATACAAGTAGTGCCAGTAGGATGCGCCACTAGGACGCATGTCCGGGTCTCCATGCGTAGCCACCTCCACGTGGTGAGACCTGGTAATTGGTATTGTTTCCCAAAGAATACTTTCTCGAAAACGATACCAAGCTAAGAGCTACGCACAAAGTTTAGGACATTTCCTATCTAGTAAATTTTCAATGTATAGTTGTACTTTGAAAATAGAGAGTAGTAAATATCTGTTGAAGTAATACGAATATTAAGATGTGTTAGAATGAATGCGTGATTTTAAGGAAACAAGAGAGTGTATGTATGTATGTATATATATATGCATGTATGTTTGTATGTAGATGTAAGACACGAGTCCGTAGTCAGTCGTCGCCTTTGTTGTTCGTGGTGAGAGCGAGCACGTGCTGCCTTGGTACAATATAAAGCGTTTATTATAAAACCTTTTTGTTTTGTTACTTTTCAATTTTTTTTGTTATAAATAAAACACTATTTAATAAACAAACTAATATAATAAAGCAACACTGGGCTGTTTTTTTTTATCAATCATTTAACAAGATGAATTAAGGTAAATATAATAAATTCTGTCAGCTTGCGACCACATTTAATATTATGTTTTTCATTTAATTTTATCATTTAATTTTGTGTATGCTGAAAAATTTGTAGGCCCAAAATTCTTAGCAAGTGTCGTCATTTCTTGGAATCGGTAGACCTGGTTGTAAAAAGACAATATTTTGTTGAAATAAATGGACACATGCAACAGGAGAAAAATATTGGATTCGTGGAATATGACCAGATTAGCGCCATTAGATGCCAAGAATTGTTTTTTATAGTAAGAAAACATTGAAACAGTAACAGAAATATATCAGGTATACGACACATAAGATAGAAACATTTGCTGGTCAAATAAAGATTCATAAGGGGGAGATGCTTTAGGCAGACAAAAGGGAATATAATTAATTTAGGTGATATCCTCTTATAGTAACAAGATATAGAGAATACAGTGAGATTGAAAGGTATATTGTATTCCTAATCTGAATAAATATTAATATCAGTGATCAAAGTCACTGATCATTGCTAATCTTTTAAGTTTCAGACTGATGAGGCTGAGGTACACAAAGAAAAGAAAGAAGTTCTAATGAAAGCAGTGAGAAGAGGAAATGTATATTACGTAGAATCAAAAAACAGAAAAGAGGCAGCATATATTTTATTGATGATTATTCAAGAGTGATTATTGATCTTGCTCTTATAGGAAAAGTGTCAGACAGATGAGGAAACAAAAATATTGGTAACATTTCAAGAAAATTAACCTGTGAAGAAGCTGAAAAGTACTTATATGCTTAGACAATAGAGGTGAGTTTGTCAGACAAGACCTTCAGGTTTGTTTAAATCAAAAGGAAATAAAACATGATTTCATTCTAGTAAAGACACCGCAGCGTAATGGGGTTGCTGGCAGGAAGAACAAATCCACCATAATTCAATGAATATCAAGAATTATTAGGGAAATTCATGTATTTAAATACTTACGTCTCGCCAGACATCTCATTTGCAGTAGAATGTTTGTTATGGTTTAACCATGATCTTAAAATGATGGACATGAACAGATTGAAGAGAATATTAAGATATTTAAGGGTGTGTATTGTCTTGAATTTGAGAAAGGAACAGAAACCAATGAAATGTGTTGTGCAGATATATAGACTGATATGTGAAGTTCTACTGAAAAAGGAGATGAGAAAGATTGTGATGTATAACAGATTCAATGCGATAAATATAAAAAAATTAAATCTAAGCTCCTACATAGAAAAATATTGTTATATAGGAGATGTAGTAAAAACTAAAAACTTGCAAATTTGTTAAAGAATGTAAAATACTTTATGGTAGTGTTAAGAGAATAAAAAGAAGACAGGAGAATGTGTGATAGTTATTTATATTGTTTTATTGTTTTATTTCTCCCACCCAACATGGTATAGGATAGGTAAACTCTTTTATTAAAAGTAGTATTCAATCAATCTCAATTTTAATAATAACATTTCACGTTTGTCATAAGTATACTTGAAACTGAACATAAAACCATCTTATTACGATGGGAAAAACATTTGTAGCTTTATTATAACCGAATGATACGTACTTTCTTTGAACAGGTCTGACTAAATAGTTTTGTTGAAAAAGTAGTTTTAACCACTTATACAATAGAAACTAATCTTCTCAAGAACTACTGTCAATAAAGGTGATCAAAATGCTCATTTAGAAAATATTGTAACTAACATATATATTATGTATTACTATATATCATATTTTGTCATTAATTTTATAATTATTTTTATTAATTTATAATGTTTTTACTGTGAAAACTAAGCATTTATTAATTTGTCATTTTCGTAAGAGAAACGTATCTGAATTTGCTTCATTGATATTATTAAATATAAGAAACGTTGTTTAATCTTCAACATCGATACTTTATTGAATAGCTATTTTAAAGATGCAACATTTTCCCGCTACAAAAACACCTAGCGTTTCCGGCTGCAGCCAACTTCCAGTTGACGGCAAGCAAGCACACCGGTAACAAATGGTGGAGTATTCTCACGCGTCAAACTGAAACATTAAATCTCAAAACGTTTCGTGAAGTAGTGATATCGTTGATTAACGTCTTAATTACTTTATGAAGTTCAGGATTACTAACTGTGAACATTTCTTCGGTGGTAATATACAACATGTGAAAAAAGGAATGTTGCATAGTGTAAATCGTACAACGAAACATGTGGAAAATAAAGTGGTATGAGTGCGGGATCCTATAATACTACCGCATTGTCCGTTACAAACTGCTGTAGAAGATTCTAGATTTCGATTGCCCATTGGAATATCTGATTAACATTACCGAATAGGCTGCTTTTTAATAGTTTTTTCAATTTTTCATCAATCTTGACGTTCAACTGCAACATAGTTATGTATTATCGAAACTACATTCTAAATTTTGATTGTGGATTAAGATATTTCATTACTTCTGCATAGAATAGATTGTTCTGCAACCAGTAGGGCAATTATTTTACGATAGAAGGAGCATATATGAAACAAAGTAACGGAAAAGAAAAAGCCTGTGAAATCGTTCTACACAGTTTACTTTTTTCGCCTATATTTCTGAAATTAAGCTTTTCGGTCAGATTTTTTCAGTTTAACAGTGTAGAGTGGAATTTTCTCTAATGGGATTGATTACTTTTTTTCGGTTTCGTGCGTGCGTTTTCCAAAAATAGTGCCGAATGTGTCAGTGGCTGTTACATCGTTCTGCGCAATTGACTTTTTTGGATTCGATCTTCGAAATTAGGCTTTTGGATTCGGATTTTTTCG
>NW_016913694.1:1497-11665 GCF_001483705.2 Eufriesea mexicana | reverse complement strand
GTTTTGTTAAGTTAGGTTAGGACATGTTTGGTCAGTGTATCTTTGACCTCAGTGCTATACACTACGTTTCGGTGGGTTTTGACTCTCGACATTGCTCTACTATGCTTTGCTCGAATGTCTCGACGCCAGCAATAGTGGGCTCGGCTCGCTAGGTTGAGTTATGTAACGTTTGGTTAGGTCATGTTTCTATGGTTTGGGCATTTATTGCTTTGACAGTCTTGACATAGACCGTTTTTCGGCGGATTCCTGCGCTCCACTTTGCTCCATTGTACTCTGCTCGACTCTGGGGTGGCCAACGTCAGTGGTAGCTGCACGTTAGGTTGAGTTATGCTGCTTTTGGATTTATTACGGTTGGTTAGGACAGGAGCGGATAGCTTCGACTTTTGTGCTATACACTGATATTCGATGGGTGTCTGCACTCGAGTGTGATCTGATATGTTCTGCTTGGCCCTGAGGCGCCCAACAATAGTGATCGCGGCTCGTTGTATTCAGTTGGGCTTCGTTCCGTTAGGTTGTATTTGCTGTGGTTAGGAGTGGCTAGCTACGACGTTTGCGCTATACACTGATATGCGGTGGATACATGCTCTCTACTGCGCTCTAATATGTAGAGCTTGGCTCTGGAATAGTCAGCAACTATGGTATCGGCACGCTACGTAGAGTTAGCCTACGTTGAGTTAGGTTAGATTAGGTAAGGTTAAGTTAGGTTATCTTCGACTTCTGAGATTTAAACTACTCTGCGGCGGATTTCTGCGCTTTGGTGTGTTCTAGTATACTCTGGTTGGCTCCGCGAGTGTCAGCAAGAGCGGTCTCAGCAAGAGCGGTCTCAGCACGTTAGGCCGGGATACGTTACGTTTGGTTATGCTATGCTTAGTCATGTTGGGCTAGAATAGCTATGTCTTTTGTGCTATACACTGCTATTCGGTGGATCCATGTGCCCCACTGTGATCTGATATGTCCAGATTGGATTTCGGATAAACTGCGACAGTGGTCTCGGCACCCTATGCTGAGTTAGTCTACGTTTGGGTGGTTTAGGTTAGGTCGGCTTAGGTTAGGTTGTCTCTACTTTTGTGACTTTTACTGCAACGCCGCGGATTTCTGTGATCTACGGTGATCTAGTACAATTTACTTGACTCTGGTGAGGTCAGCAACAGCGGAGTAGGGTGGTTAGGTGGAGTTAGGTTACGTTTGGTTATAACAGGCTTGGTTGTGTTAGGAGAGGATAGCTTTAACTTTCTTGCTATACAGTGCTATTCGGTGGACTTCAGAGCTCCACAGTGCTCTGATATGTTCAGCTTTGCTCTGGAAAATGCAGCGATAGTGGTCTCTGCACCTTATGCTAACTTACGCTACCACTGGGTGGGTCAGGTTAGGTCAGGTTACGTCAGGTTATACTTACTTCTGTGCTTTACACTGCTACGCCGCGGATTTCTGTGATCTACTCTGCTCTAGTATATTCAGCTTGGCTCTGGGGAGGCCAGCAGTACTCGCGTAGGGCGGTTAGGCGGAGTTAGGTTATGTTTCGTTATGTCACGATTGGTTAGGTTAGGAGAGGATAGCAAAGACCTTTTCGCTATACACTGCTATTCGGCAGATTTCTGCAGGCTACTCTGCTCTAAAATATTCAGCATGGCTCACGGTGTGCCAGCAATAGTGGTATCGGCACGTTACGTTGAGTTAGTCTACGTGTGGTTAGGACAGGTTTGGTCAGGTAAGGTTATCGTATCTACGAAATTTGGTCCATTCGGTGCTATTTGGTGGCTTCCTGCGTTCCACTGTTCACTAGTGTGCCCTGCTGGGCTCTGGGGTTCCAGTAATAGTGGTATCGGCACGTTAGGTAAAGTTTGGTTACGTTTGGCTTTATTACGCTCTGATAGGTTGAAATAGTATAGCGTCGTCTTTTTTGATATACACAGATATCCGCTCGTATTTCTACGCTCTACATTGCTCTACTACACTCTGCTCGGCTCAGGGGAGGCCAGCAACAGTGGTGGCCACACGTTATGCTGAGTCAGGTTGCATTTGGGGGTGTTACAATTGGTTTGGCTCCGAGACGATAGCTCTGACCTTTGTGCTATACACTGCTATTCGGTGGAGATCTACGGTGCATAGCTCTACCATACCCTGCTCGACACTTGGGCGGCCAGTAACATTGGTCTCGTCACGATAGGCTGAGTTACGCTACGTAAGGTTCGGCTACGTTCATTGCGTTAGGTTAGGGTAGCTCAGACTTTCGTGGCATACACGGTAATTCCCTGGTCTACTGAGCTCTGCTGTGCTCTACTGTATTCTGCTTGGCCCTGGAGTGTCCAACAATAGTGGTCACGGCTAGTTAGGCTGAGTTAGTCTTCGTTTGGTTAGGTTATATTTGCTTTGGTTAGGTTTGAATAGGTTTGACTTTTCGGCTGTATACAGCGTTTCTATGTATTTCTGCTCCCTTCACTCCTCCGGTAAGTCCCGCTTCGCTCTGGAGATGACAGGAATGGTGGTCGCCTCACGTTAGATAGGGCAAGGTTACGTTTGGTTATGTTACGTTTGTTTGGGTTAGCTCTGGATAGCCTTGACTTTTGTGGCATAAACTGTTACTCGCAGATTTCAGCGCTCCACTATGCTCCGTTATGTTACGTTACGTCGCGTTTGGCTTGGTTACGTTTGGTTATGTTTGAAAGGTTATCTTCGACTTCTGTGCTATACACCGCTATACGGTTGGCTACTGCGCTCTAAGTTGCTCTAATATGTTCTACTCGGCTCTGTGGAGGGCAGCAATAGTCGTGTTGGCACTTTAGTGCGTGTTAGTTTGGTTACGTTTGGTTGCGTTACGTTTGTCCTGGTTAAGATTGGATAGCTTCGACTTTTGCGGTGTACACTTATACACGGTTGATTTCAGCGCTCTACTGTGCTTCAATACGTTCTGCTTGGCTCTGGGCAGGCCAGCAAATGTGGCCTTGCCGCGTTATGCTGGCGTACCTTACGTTTGGCTTGGCTAGGTTAGGCTAGCTTTGGTAAGAGCGCTTATGACTTTTATGGTACGCCCTACTATTCGGACAATATGTGCGCTTTGCGTTGCTCCTCTAGACTCTGCTTGACGTTTGGTGTGGTTAGGGTAGGCTAAGTTTGGTTACGTCGGCTGTGACGTTTGTCGTATACAATGATATTCGGCAGATTTCTGCGATTACTTTGCTGTAGTATATACTGCTTGGCTGTGGGGAGGCAAGAAATAGTGGTCTCGGCATGTTAGTTTGTGTTGGGCTACGTTTGGCTATGTTACGCTAATGTGGATTAGTCTTCGATAGGTACGACTTTCGTGTTATACGCGGATGTTAGGCGGATTTCTGCCCTCTACTGTGCTCTACTATATTCTACTTGGCCTACTGGAGTCCAGGAAAAGTGGTCGCAGCACGTTACGTTGAGTTAGGCTACGCTGGTTAGGTTTTGTTGGTTTGGTTTAGGCATGTGCAGCTAAGACCTTTCCGATATGCACCGCGATTCAATGGATATCTGCGTCCTACTATCAACATATATGTTCTGCATGGCTCTGGAGAGGTCAGCAATCGTGGTCGCGGCACGTTATGTTTAGTTTGGCTACGTACCGTTAGGTTAGGTTTTGTCCGGTTAGGTTTGTATATCTTTGGCTTTTGTGCTATACACTGCAATGCTTTGGATTACTGGGCACTACTGTGCTCTAGTATATTCTACTTGGCCTCGGGAGTCATGAAATAGTGGTCTCGACAAGTTAGGTTGGGTTATGTTACGCTTGGTTATGTTAAGTTTGTCAGAGTTGGTTAGGTTACATTTGACCTGTCTCCATACATTGCCTTCCTATGGACTTCTGCGCTCCACGCTCCTCTAGTATGGTCTGTGCGGCGATGGGGAAGCCAGCAATAGTGGACTCGGCTCGTTAGGTTTAGTTAATATACGTTGGGTGTCGTTAGAATGGGTCAGGTTGGGATAGGGTATCTTTCTCTTTTGTGCTGTTCACTGATATTCGGTGGATTCCTGCGTTCTGCTGTTCTCAAATATGCTCTGCCTGGCTCCGGAGAGGCCAGCAATGCTGGTCTCGGCAAGTTAGGCGCAGTTAGGCTACGTACGGTTGGGTTATGTTCGCCTGGGTTAGGTATGGACAGCTTTGAGTTTCGTGGTTAGGTACAGCAATTCCGTGAATTCCTGAGCTCTGCTATGTTCTACTATAATCTGCTAAACTCTGGGGCGGCCAGCAACAGTGGTCGTGGCGCGATATGTTGAGTTGGGTTACGCTTGGTTGTGTTACGCTCGGATAGGTTGCGTAGGAAACGCAATGAAACGTGTGATAGGGCACTGCAAGGCGCAGAAGTCCATAGAGTAGCTGCGTGTAGCATAAAGGTCAAATATATCCTAACATAAACCAATGTATCCTAACCTAACCAAAAGTAACATGTCTCAACCTAACGTGGTGCGACCACTATTGCTGACCTTCCCAGAGCCAAGCAGAACATATGAGAGGGGAGTGGGCCGCAGAAATCCATAGAACCGCATCGTACAGCAAAAGAGTTGACGCTACCCAAACCTAACCGAAGCTAACGTAACCTAACCAAACGCAGCCAAGCGCAACATAACATGCCTCTACCGCTATTGCAGGCCTATCCAGGGCCAAGCAGATTACAGTAGGGCACAATAGAATGCAGAAATCCACCGAACAACAGTGTACAGCACGAAAGTAGAAGTTATCATTTCCTAACCAAAGGAAACGTAACATAGCCGTACGTAACCTACCTCAGCCTAAAGTGCCGCGACCACTATTGCTGGCATCGCCAGAGCCCAATACAAAACAATAGAGCACAGCAAAGCGCAGAAATCCGCCGAATCACGGTCTATGCCAAGAGAGTCAAAGCTGCCCAAACCTAACCCAAACGAACGTAACATAGCCACACGTAACCTAACTCAACCTAACGTGCGGAGACCACAATTGCCGGCCTCCTGAGAGGCAGGCAGCGCATATTAGAGCACAGTATAGCGCAGAAGATCACCGAATAACTATATATAGCAAAAAAGTCAATGCTATCCTCTCCTGCCCTAATCAAATGTAACATAGCCATACGCAGCCTAAATCAAACTAACGAGCCGGGACCACTATTACTGGCCTCCCCAGAGTCGAGCAAAGTATAGTAGAGCAATGCAGGGCGCAGAAATCCGGCGAATAGCAGTGTATAGCTCAAAAGTCAATGCTACAATGTCCTAATCTATCCAAGCTTAATATATCAAGCGTGCCCTGCCTTAACCGTGCGCGCCGAGACCACATTTGCTGGAATCCCCAGAGGCAAGCAGAATATAATAGAGCACAGTAGCGCTGAGAGATCCGCCAAGATTGCAGCGTGCAGCACAAAAGTCAAGTACGTCCTAACCTAAACATACATAACCTAAGCTAACCAAACGTGTACAAACAAAACCTAACGAGACTAGACCACTATTTCTGGTCTCTCCAGTGCAAAGCAGAAGATACTAAGGCGCAGTAGAGCGCAGAAGTCCAATGTGTTGCAGTGTACAGCACAGAGGTCAAAGCCATCATAACCAAACCTAACAAAACCTAGCTTAACCAAACGTAACATAACCCGACATATAGCGTGACGACCACTATTACTAGCCAACCCGGGTTCGGGCAGAGCATTGCAGAGCAATATAGAGCGCAGAAGTCCGCCGAACGGCGGTTTATAGCACGAAAGTCAAGGTTATCCTATCCTAACATATCCAAACATAACAAAACAAAACGTAATCTAACTCAACCTAACATGCCTAGACCGCTATTGCTGCCATGCGCAAAGGGGCTCAAAATATACCAGAGCACACTAGAGTGCAGAAATCCGCCGCATTGCAGCGTAAAGCACAAGAGTCAATGATACCCTAACCTAAACTGACCTAACCTAACGTAACCAAACGTAGCCTACCTCAACGTAACGTGCAGAGGCCATTATTGCTCTCCTTCTCAGATCCAATAGGAGCACATTAGAGAACAGTAAAACGCAGAAACGCACCGAGTAGCAGTGTATAGCGCAGAAGTCAAACATACCCTGACGAAACATTACCAAACCTAACCTAACTAAACGTTACAAAACACAAACCAACGTGCCGCGATCACTGCTGCTGGCACACCCGGAGGTAAGCAGAATATGAGAGAGCACAGTAGTGTGCAGAAGTCCATATGATCGATGTGTGGACAAAGATTTCAAAGGTATCATAACCTAACCCAACAAGAACTAACATAACCAAACGCTATCTGGCTCAACCTAGCGCGCAGTGACCAGCATTGCTGGCCTCAACAGAGCCAAGCAGAGCATTGTACAGGAGAGTAGGACGCAGAAATCCACAGAACCGCAGTGTATAGGAGGAAAGTCGCGTCTATCCAGGCCTAACCAAAGCTAACGTACCATAACCAAACGATGCATATCTCAACCTAACGTGCCTAGACCACTATTACTGGCCGCCACTGAGCCAAGCAGAACTTACTAGAGCGCAGTAGAGGGCAGAGGTCTACCCCAATGGAGTGTACAGCACAAAAGATGAAGATAACCTAACCTAACACAGACAAATCTAACCTAACCAGAAGTGATCTGACTCAACCTATCGTGCCGCGACCAGTATTGCTCGCTACACCAGAGCCGAGCAGAGCATAGTAGAGGAGAGCAGGGCGCAGAAATCCATAGAATCGCAGTGCACGGGAGAACAGTCGAAGCTATCCAAACCTGACCAAAGCTAACGCACCCTAACCAAACGTAGTCTATCTCGTTCTAACGTGTCGAGACAAATATTGCTGTCCTCCTCAGAGCCAAGCAGAGCATACTAGTGCACTGTAGAGCGAAGAAATCCACCGGGTAGCTTTGTATAGCACAAAAGGCAAAGCTACCCTAACCACACCTAGCTAAACTGACGTAACCAAACGTAACATGACTCAACCTAACGTGACTCCGTCACCATTCCAGGCGTCCCCAGAGACCAGCAGAGAGTGATAGAGCACAGTAGAGCGCAGAAGACCATAGAATAGTAGTTTGCAGCAGAAAAGTTAAAGGCACACTAACCTAACCCAACGTTACCTATCCTAGCCAAAGTAATCTATAAGAATCTAACGTGACGCGGACACTAGCGGTGGCCTCCACAAAACCAAGCAGAGCATATTAGAGGAAAGCAGTGCGCAGAAATCCATAGAATCGCCGTTTATAGCAGAAAAGGCAAAGCTACCCATATCTAGCCCAAACCAACAGAACATGAACAAACTTAGCCTAACACAAACAAACGAGCCGATACCGCAACTGCTGCCTTCACCAGAGCCAAGCAGGACAAACTAGACCACAGTAGAGTGTTGAAATCCACCGAATAGCAGTGCACAGCACAAGAGGTGAAGCTATCCCAACCAACCTTAGCCTAACCCAGCCTCACCGCACGTAACCTGACTCAACATAACGTGCCGATGCCACCATTGCATGGCTCCTCAGAGCCGAGCAGAACATACTAGAGCTCAGACGAGCGAAGCAATCGACTGCATTGCAGTGAAAAGCACAAAAGTCGGAGCTACGCTGTACTAACCTAACCAATCGTGACATAGACAAACGTAGCCAAACTCAACCTAACATGCCGCGACCACCATTGCTGGCCTCCGCACAGAAAGGCAGAAAGTATTGGAGGAAGGCGGGGCCCAGAAATCCATAGAATCGCAGTGTACAGTAGGAAGTCAAGGTTATACAGACCTAATCGAATCAATCAAAGTCTATCCAAACGTAGTCTAACTCAATCTTTCGTTCCGAATCCACTATTAATTTCCACCCCAGAATCGAGCAGAGTATAGTAGGGCAATGTATAGGGTAGAAGTTCCCTGAATAGCAGTGTATAGCGCAAAAGTCAAGGCAATCCTATCCTAACCTACCCAAACGTAATATAACTATAGGCAACCTAATTTTACCTAACGAGACGAGACCACAGATGCAGGCCTCCCACAGCCAAGCAGAACGCATTAGGGCACAGTAGGGCGCACATGTCCTCCGCAAAGAAGAGTATAGCACAATGGTCAAAGCTACCATGTCCTACCCTAACCAATAGTGACATTATCAAACGTATCGTAACAAAGTCTATCATGCCGCGACCATTGTTGCTGACCTCCCCAGAGTCGAGCAGAGTATAGTAGAGCACACTGGAGAGCAGTAAGCCACCAAATAGCAATGTGTAGCGCAAAAGTCAAAGCTACCGTAACCTCACGCAACGTAACCGAACACACCCACACGCAATCTAACTTAACCTAATGTGCCGCGACCACTATTACTGTCCTCGCGAGAATCACGCTGAGCGTAGCAGAGCAACGTATGGCGCAGGAATACACAGAACAGCTGTGTATAGCAGAAAAGTCTAAGCTACATTATCCTAACCTAATCAAACCTAACATACCCTAACGCCACATGACTCAGACTAACGTGCCGAGACCTCTATTGCTGCCCTCCACAGGGACGCGCGGAACATATTAGAGGAGAGTAGATCGCAGAAAGCCGTACTATCACAATGTATAGCAGAAGAGTCAAAGCTATCCAAACATAACGCAAGCAAACGTAACCTAACCAAACGTTGCCTAACTCAACCTTACGTGACGAGACCACTATCACTGGCTTCCACAGAGTCGAGCAGAGTATAGTAGAGCAATGAAGAGCGCAGAGACCAACCCAAATGCAGTGTATAGCGCAAAAGTCAAAGTTATCCTATCCTAACCTAACGTAATGTGACGTAGCCGAACGTAGCAAATCTAAAACCAAATTGCCGCGACCACTATTGCTGGCCTCGCAAGGGTGGAGCAGGGAATAGTAGAGAAATGTAAAGCGCAGAAGTACGTCGAATAGAAGTGTATAGCACATAAGTCAAAGCAACCTTAGCCAAACACAAGCAAACCTAGCATACCCGAACGTAACCTTGCTGAGAACAACGTGCCGAGCCCACTATTGCTGGTCACCCCGGAGCCATGTAGTGCATATTAGATCACAGTAGGGCAGCGAAGCACACCGAATGACAGTCTAAAGCACAAAACTCAAAGCCATCCTGAACACACATAACCAAACCTAACATAACCAAGCGTAACATGACACAACCTATAGTGGAACGACCATAATTGCTGGCCGCACCAGTGCCAATCAGAACACATTAGAGGACAGAGGTGCGCAGAAATCCCGAGATTCGCAGTTTAAAGCAGAAACGCCAAAGCCATCCAAACCAAACCCAAACAAATGTAACACAACCAAACGAAGCCTATCTCAACATAGCGAGACGCGGCATCCATTGCGGGAATCCCCAGGGCCAAGCAGAATATATTAGAACACAGTAGAGCGCAGAAAGCCAACAAATGGCAGTCTATGACACAGAAGTCACAGCTATACCATCCAAAGATAGCAAAGTCTATCCTAAGCAAACGTAATACATCTCAACCTAACTTGCCGAGACCACTATCCCTGGCGTCCCCAGACACTAGCAGATTGTGATAACGCACAGTAGAGCGCAGAAGCCCATGGAATAGCAGTATGCAGCACGAAAGTCGGAGCTGTACTAACCTATCGCAACGTAACCTAACCCAGCCAAACGTATTCCAACTCAACCTAGCGTGCCGAGACCACCATTCCTGGCCTCCCCAGGGGCAAGCCGAGACTGTTCGAGAAGAGCAGAATGTATAAATCCGCGGAATTATTATGCATAGCACAAAAGAAGAAGCTGTCCAAACCACAATTAGCCGAACATATCCTATCCGAACGTAATATATCTCAGAAGAACGTGCCTCGGCCACTGCCCCTGCCCTGCACAAAGCCAAGCAGAATATTGTAGAGCACAGTAAATCAGAGAAATCCACTGAACAAAGGTGCACAGCACGATGGTCAAAGCTATACTGACCATACCGAACCTAACCTAAGCTAGCTAAACGCAACATGACACAGCCCAACGTGCCCCGACCGCTATTGGCCGAATCCCCAGATTCGAGCAGAGCGTAGTAGAGCAATGTAGAGCGCAGATATGCACCGAGTAGAAGTGTGTAGCGCAAAGGTCAAGGAAATCCTGACCGAACGTTCCTAACCTATCCCAACAACACGCAACCTAAAACAGCCCAACCTGCCGAGGCAGCTATTGCTGGCCACCGCAGATCCAAGCATAGCATATTAGAGCACAGTAAAGTGCAGAAATC
>NW_016913694.1:0-729 GCF_001483705.2 Eufriesea mexicana | reverse complement strand
CGGAACTCAAAAACAACCTGTCCGAGCTTTGCCAATACTATCCCAACCAAACGTGACATCACACAACCTATCGTTCCGAGACCAATATTGCAGGCCACTTCAGAACCAAGCAGAAAATGATAGTGCGCAGTAGAGTGCAGAAATCTGCGGACAGCGGGGTATAGCACAAAAGCCAGTGCCACCCTACTCTAACCTCACCGAACGAAACATAGCTAAACGTTGCCTAACCCAACCTACATTGTCATGACCACTACTGCTCGCATCCCCAGAGTCGGTTTGAGTGTAGTAAAGCAATGCCGAAGGCGGAAATCCTCCGAATGACCGTGTATAGCACAAAAGGCAAAGAAATCCTAACCAATCCTTCCTAGCCTAATCCAACGTATCGTAACCTTCCTCAAACTATCGTACCGAGGCTACAATTTCTGGCAGCTCCAAAGCCAAGCAGCATATAATGCAGCGCAGCAGAGCGCAGAAATCCACGGCATTGCCATGTATCTAACATGGCAATCTAACCAAGTGTAGCATATCTCAACGTATCGTGCCGAGACCACTATTTCTGACCTTCCCATAGCCAAGCTGAAAAAATTAAAGAACAGTATGGAGCAGAGATCTACCTAATAGCAGACTGCAGTACTAAAGTCAAGGCCATCCTCTCCTAACCTAAAAAATCGTAACGGAAACAAACGTAACCCAACAGAAACTAACTAGCCGTGACCATTATTGCTGGCC
>NW_016913693.1:0-884 GCF_001483705.2 Eufriesea mexicana | reverse complement strand
TAGAATCTGGCTGGAAAACACGATTTTATGGATATTTTCGACTAATATCGTGGTGAGCTACCTATCCTGCATAACTAATAAGGAAAGATTCTATTGGCGTTCAGTAGCCGTTGCAATGCTACCCAATACGACTGGAAAATTCAATATTATTGATCATTTCGGCCAATATCGTGGTGGGCTAACTTTCGTGCATAAATAAGGAGGAAAAACTCTAGTAGCGTGCTATAGCCATTGCAACGCTACAGAATTTGGCTGGAAAATACATTTTTATTGACCTTCTCGACTAAAATCATAGTGAAATATCATTCTTGCATAAATAAGGATGAAATATTCCATTGGCGCGCTATGTCCATTACAATGCTAGAGTATCTGGCTGGAAAATTCAATTTTATGGACATTTTCGACTAATATCGTGGTGAGCTACCTTTACTGCATTAATAATGGGGAAAGATTCTATTGGCGTGCTGTAGCCATAGCAATGCAGGAGAATCCGGCTGGAAAATTCAATTTTATGGACAGTTTCGACTAATATCGTGATGAGCTACCTTTCCTGCATAAATAAGGACGATAGATACTATAGGCTTGATATAGCCATTGAAATGCTATAGAATCTGGCTGGAAAAATCAATGTTATCGACGTTTTCGTCTAATATCGTGGTGGGCTAACTTTCTTGCATAAATAAGGAGGAAAGACTCTAGTAGCGTGCTATAGTCTCTGCAATGCTATAGAAACTGTCTGGAAAATACATTTTTATTGACATTTTCGACTCATATCGTGGTGATATACGTGTATTGCATAAATAAGGATGAAATATTCTATGGGCGCGCTATGGCCATTTCAGTACTATAGAATCTGGCTGGAAAATTCAATTTTATTGACATTT
>NW_016913692.1:0-591 GCF_001483705.2 Eufriesea mexicana | reverse complement strand
TATTCACTAAGATATTACAGGTTATAGGTTCTGACTAGACATATTCTCTGGAAACTAGGTGGCTGTACTTGCCATTGTATTGAAGGCGGTAGGCGATCTATTCTTAGATTATAGATTTTCAATCTACCTATTGTCTGGCAAGTGGATGGCTATACTTGCCATTGGATTGAAGGTGTTGGACGAACTATTCAGCAAGCAATAACAGAATATAGATTTTGAATAGATATATCATTTGGCAAGTGGATGGCTGTGCTTGTCATTGGATTGATGGCGTTTGGCGATCTAATCACCAAGCTATGGCAGCTTATAGGTTTTGTATAGACTTAGTTTCTGTCAAGTACATGGCTGTACTTGCCATTGGATGGAGGTAGTTAGGCCATCGATTCACCATGCTATAACAGGTTATAGATTTTGAATATACCTATTCTCTGGCAAGTAGGTGGCTGTACTTGCCATTGGATTGAAGGCGCTAGGCGGTCTGTTCACCAAGCTATAACAGATTTTAGATTTTTAATAGACCTATTCTCGGGCAAGTAGATGGCTGTACTTGCCACTGAATTGGAGGCGCTAGACGATCTATTCACCAAGGTA
>NW_016913691.1:0-649 GCF_001483705.2 Eufriesea mexicana | reverse complement strand
CTTGGCTATAGGTAGTCCAGCAGTAGAGGCCTCGGCTCGTTAGGCTTAGTTATTCTATGTTCGTTTAGGTTTGGTTAGGATAACTTTGACTTTTCTGCTATAAACTGCTATTTAGTGGCTTTCTCTGCTCTACTGTGCTCTAGTATATTCTGCTTGGCTCTGGGGAGGTTAGCGGTAGTGGTCTCAGCACGTAGGGTTAAGTTAGTTTGCGTTTGGGTATATTACGTTAATACATGTTCGGAGCGGATAGCTTCGACTTTTGTGCAATACACTGCTACTCGGTGGATTTCTGCGCCCTACTCCACTCTAATATGTTCTGCATGGCACTGGGGAAGCCAGGAATTGCGGTTGCGGCTCGTTAGGTTTAGTTAGGCTACGTTTGGTTAGGTTAAGTTTGGTTAGGTTAGGATAAGGTAGCATTGACTTTTGTGCTGTACACTATTATAAGGTGGAATACTGCACTCTACTGTGACCTACTATACTCCGTCCGTAGCTGTACAGCCCAGGAATATTGGCCGTGGCATGTTATCCTGAGCTATGATATGTTCGGTTACTTTAACGTTTGTTAGGTTAGGAAGCGATGGTCAGTACTTTTGTGCTGTACACTGCTGTACGATGTATTTCTGGGCTCCACTGTGCTCTAATATCT
>NW_016913690.1:0-3327 GCF_001483705.2 Eufriesea mexicana | reverse complement strand
CATCAATCCATACATCCATACATATATACATCCATCCATTCATTCATCCATACATTCATACATTCGTACATCAGTCCATCCACACCGCAATGCACCCATACATACATCCATCCACACAAACATTCACATATCCACACCGCAATGCATCCATACATACATTCATCCACACAACCATTCATCCATACATACATCCATCCATACATCCATCTTTCCATACTTCCATCCATCCATACGTCCACCCATCCATACATCCATCGACCATACATCCATCTATACGCACTAGCTCGTATTCCGACATCCATTCATCCGTACACCCATACATTCGTACATCCACACATACATACATCCATACATCCATACATCCACACTTACATCTATACACACATCCGCACATACGTCCATCCATCCACCCATCCATAAATCCATACATCCAGCAAACCATAAATCCATCTAATCATAGATCCATCCATCCATACATTCATACAACCATACATCCGTCCATCCGCACATCCATCCATCCATACGTCCACCCTTCGGTACATTCATCCATTCATACATCCACCCATCCATACAAACGTCGATCCATACTTCTATCCATACAAACATCCATCCACCAATCCATTCATCCATACATCCATCCATACATCCATACACACGTACATCCATAAATTCGTACATCCATACGTCCATACATCCATACATCCATTCATCCATACATGCAAACATCCATACATTCTTACATCGATACGTTCATACATACATACATCCTTACATGCATAATACATACATCCATACATCCATCCATCCATACATCCATCCATCCATACATCTATCCATCCATACATCCATACAATCATACATCCATACATCCATAAGTCCATCTATCCATACCTCCGTCCATTCATACATCCATCAATCCATACCTCCGTCCATCCATACATCCATCAATCCATACATCCATACATATATACATCCATCCATTCATACATTCATACATCCATCCATACATACATGCATGCATCCATACATCAATCCATCCATACATCCGTTCGTCCATACATCCACCCACCCATCCACCCATCCGTCCATGCTTCCATAGAGACATCAATACATACATCCTTACATACACCAATACATTCATCCATACATACATCCATAGATACATACTTACATACATCCATACATACATCCATTGATACATCCAACCATACATGCATACATCCACACATAAATCTATACACACATCCGTGCATACGTCCATCCAACCACCCGTTCATAAATCCATTCTTCCACCAATCCATAAATCCATCCAGTCATAGATCCATCCATCCATACGTACATACATCCATACATCCGTCCATCCGCACATCCATCCATCCACACGTCCACCCTTCGATACATTCATCCATCCACACATCATCCCATCCATACGTCCATCGATCCATACATCTCTCCATCCTTACATCCATCCACCACACCATCCATCCATCCATACATCAATTCATACATCAATACATCCATCCATTCATCCATCCACCCATCCATCCATCCATACATCCATACATCCGTACATCCGTAAATTCGTACATCCATACGTCCATACATCCATACATCCATACATTCTTACAACCATACATTCATACATACATACATCCGTACACGCATACTTCCATACATCCGTACATACTTACGTCCATCCATCCGGACATCCATCCATTCATACATACAAACATTCATACATCCATACAGCCGTACATCCATACATCCATACATCCATCCATCCATACATGCATGCATCCATACATCAATCCATCCATACATCCGTTCGTCCATACATCCACCCACCCATCCACCCATCCGGCCATGCTTCCATAGAGACATCAATACATACATCCTTACATACACCAATACATTCATCCATACATACATCCATAGATACATACTTACATACATCCATACATACATCCATTGATACATCCAACCATACATGCATACATCCACACATAAATCTATACACACATCCGTGCATACGTCCATCCAACCACCCGTTCATAAATCCATTCTTCCACCAATCCATAAATCCATCCAGTCATAGATCCATCCATCCATACGTACATACATCCATACATCCGTCCATCCGCACATCCATCCATCCACACGTCCACCCTTCGATACATTCATCCATCCACACATCATCCCATCCATACGTCCATCGATCCATACATCTCTCCATCCTTACATCCATCCACCACACCATCCATCCATCCATACATCAATTCATACATCAATACATCCATCCATTCATCCATCCACCCATCCATCCATCCATACATCCATACATCCGTACATCCGTAAATTCGTACATCCATACGTCCATACATCCATACATCCATACATTCTTACAACCATACATTCATACATACATACATCGGTCATACGTCCATACATCCATACATCCATACATTCTTACAACCATACATTCATACATACATACATCCGTACACGCATACTTCCATACATCCGTACATACTTACGTCCATCCATCCGGACATCCATCCATTCATACATACAAACATTCATACATCCATACAGCCGTACATCCATGCATCCATACATCCATCCATCCATACATCCGTCCATCCGTAAATTCGTCCATCCATACGTCCGTCCATCCATACATCCGTCCATCCGTAAATTCGTCCATCCATACGTCCATACATCCATACATACATACATCCGTACACGCATACTTCCATACATCCGTACATCCTTACGTCCATCCATCCGGACATCCATCCATTCATCCATCCACCCATCCATCCATCCATACATGCATGCATCCATACATCAATCCATCCATACATCCGTTCGTCCATACACCCACCCACCCATCCACCCATCCGTCCATGCTTCCATAGAGACATCAATACATACATCCTTAAATACACCAATACATTCTTCCATACATACATCCATAGATACATACTTACATACATCCATACATACATCCATGCAAACATCCATTCAAACATCCATACATACATGCATGCATACAACCATGCATACATCCATACGTACGTACACACATCCATGCATACCACCATACACTCAACCATACATACACCCATAGATACATCCGTAAATCCATCCATACATACATTCATCCATTCATCCTTCCATACATCCATCCACTCATACATCCATCCATCCATACATCCATACAGATATAAATCCATACATCCGTCAATCCATACATCCATACATACATCCATACATACATACATCCATCCATATATCCATCCACTCGTACATCCACCATGCATACAT
>NW_016913689.1:0-656 GCF_001483705.2 Eufriesea mexicana | reverse complement strand
TACCAGAGTATTGTAGCCGTTGAACAAATTTGGTCAATGATGTTGTGAATTCAAATTCAAATATAGATTGACCAACGCATTTCACGGTTATGGCTTGAGATATATATAATTGACAGGACGGTTCCTATTACAACCACCAGTGTGGCACTGCAGTCGCTGGATTAAACTGTTGAATGCTGATTTAAGTTCAATGGCATTTCTAGAGCGACAAGATGCTGGAACTGGAACACTGTTGCTTGAGTAATTAACAATTGTAAACACAGTAGAGGGAATAGCTATCATCGCCGTAATGTTGACGATGGACTACTTTGTTCGCAGACGATGAAAATTGGAAAGTGATTTCAGCATAACGTATTCATTGTGCGGTTATGGTCAGTGATATTTACTATTGAAGGTACGGCATTTATTTCCTCTTCCAACAGATCACTGTTGCCGCAGCATTGACCTGTTTACTGACGAAACATGCACCACAGCAATTCTAAAACAGGAAATGCAGATCCATTGTCTCTTTAGATAAGAACAAATGACATTAAAGAACAGATAACAGCCATCATCACCATATTCTAACCGTTGAATAACTTTGTTCAATGATGATGTAAATTCGAAAGCAATTCTAGAGTAATGAATGTATACTACGTTTGTCTTCAGATATTTCC
>NW_016913688.1:0-527 GCF_001483705.2 Eufriesea mexicana | reverse complement strand
CAACGTAACGCGCCTAGACGACTACTGCTGGCCTTCCCAGGGCACACCGGAAAATATTAGGGCGCAGTAGAGCGCAGAAATGCATAGAATAGCAGCGCGTAGCAAAAGTGTCAAGCACTAGTATAACAAATCGTAGCAGAACCAAATGTAACCTTACTCATCATAACATGCCGCGAACACCATTGATGGCCTCCCCGAGGCCAGGCAGATTGTAGTACAGCAGAGTAGAGCGCAGGAATCCATTGACTCGCAGTGTATAGTACAAAATTCGGTGCTACACTATCATTACATAACCAAACATAACGTAACCGAGTGCAACATAATGCAACCTAGCGTGCCGAAACCACTGTTGCTGACATCCCCAGGGCCCAGCGGTTAATAGTAGAGCAAAGTAGAACGCAAAAATGCACCGAAAAACAGTGTACAGTACGAAAGTGAGAGCTATCCTTACCGTAGTTAACCTAACCTAACCTAACAAACGTAGCCTAGCTCAATATAACTAGCCGAGACCACAATTGCTGACCACC
>NW_016913687.1:8556-17663 GCF_001483705.2 Eufriesea mexicana | reverse complement strand
GTCCTCGACTTTTGTGCTCTACACCGCTATTCGATGGATTTCTGCACTCGACATTGCTCTACTGTACTCTGTTCGTCGGTGGGAACACGAGCAATAGTGGCCGCGGAACGTTCTGCTCTACTATACTCTGTTCGTCGGTGGGAACACGAGCAATAGTGGCCGCGGAACGTTCGGTTGTATCATGTTACGATTGGTTAGGTTCGGTTAGGCCACGTTTGGATAATATAGCTCTACTTTCGAGTTGTACATTGTTATACGATATAATACTGAGCACTGCTGTGCGTTGGTAAATGCTGTCTGGTTCTGGGGAGGCCAGCAATCGTGGTCACAGCGCTTCAGGTTCAGCTATGCCGCGTTATGTTATGTTACATTTGGTGTGGTTAGGGTGGGATGGTTCTGACATCTGCGCTACACACTGCTATCCACCGACTTCTGCGCTCTACTGCGTTCTAATATTCTCTGCTTTGTTCCAATATTCTCTGCTTGGCTCCGGGGGGCCAGCAATGGTGGTCTCGACGCGGTATGTTTTGCTAGGGTGCGTATGCATAAGAAAGGTTTGGTTATGTTAGGGCAGAATATCTTAGACTTTCGTGCCACTGACTGCCGTACGGTTGGCTACCGCGATCTACAGCGCTCCAGTATATTCTGCTTGGTTCTGGGGTGGCCAGGAATAGCTGCGCGGTCGTGCCAGTTTTGGTCATGATCCGTTTCGCTAGGGCAGGTTAGGAAGGCAAGGTTACGATTTCTTTGGCTCTTGTGCCATACACTGCTAATCGGTGGATTTCTGTGTTATTCTTAGCCCGCTACACTCTGCCCTACTCTGGGGAGGCGAGCAACAGTGGCCACGACATGATATTTTGTGTTAGACTATGTTTGGTTATGTTAGGTTGGGCTAAGTTTGATTAGTATAGCTTCTACTTTCGTGCTGTACACACTTATTCTGTGCTCTTCTGTAATCTACTTTGCTCTACTGCATTCTGCTTTGCTCTGGGGAGGCCAGGAACAGTGGTAGTGGCACGCTGTGTTGAGCAATGGTACGTTCGGATAGGTTAGGTTAGGTCAGGTTAGGTTAGGATATCTTGGACTTTTGAGAGATACACTGCTATTCGGTGAATTTCTGCGCTATACGTTGCTCTACTATACCCTGCTCGAATCTGGGTGTCAGGCAAAAGTGGCAGTGGCACGTTGGGTTGTGTTATGTTACGACCGGTTATGTAATGTTAGGTAATATTTGGCTTGGTTAACTCTGTCTTACGTGCAATACATTGTTTTTCGGTGGCTTTCTGTGATCTACTGGATTTACTACATTCTGCTTGGCTCTGGGAAAGCCAGCAATAGTGGACTGGGCATTCTATGTTGAGATGAGGGCACGCACAGTTAAGTTGGATTAGGGCATGCTTGAAAAGAATAGCATTAACATTTGTGCTGTACACTACTATTCGGTGGACTTCTGCCATCTACTCGGTTCTGGTATGCCCTGCTTGGCTCTCGGGAAGGGGGGGGGGCGCAGTAATAGAGGTTTTGGCACGTTAGGTTGAGTTTGACTATTTTTCGCTCTGTTCTGTTGGTTGGGATTAGGCTTTGGTCGATGTGATTTTTCAGATATACTCTGCGATCCCATGGATATCTGCGTTCTACTGTCCTTCAGTATGACCTGCGTGCCTCTGGGGAGGGAAGAAATAGCGGTTTAGGCGCGTTAGTTTGAGTTAGGCTGTGTTTGGTTATGTTTCGCTCGTTTGGGTTAGGTGCGGGTTCCTTTGACTTTTCTGATGAGCGCAGTGGTTCTATTTAATTCTGCGTTCTATTCTCCACTAATGTGTTCTCCTTGGCTCTGGGGAGGCCACCCATAGTGGTAGCGTTAAGTTAGGTTCAGTCAGGTTACGTTCGTTTATGGTGGGTTAGGCAAAGTTGGGTCTGTGTAGCTTTGACTTTTGTGCTGTAGACTGCTACTCTGTGGATTTAAGCGCTCTGCTGTCCTCTAGTATGTCCCGCTTGGCTCTGTGGAGGACAGCAACAGCGGTCTCGACATGTTATGTTGTGTTATGCCATGTTTGGTTATGTCATGTTGGCTTGGGTTACGTTTGGATAGCTTTGACTCTACTGATATACACTGCAATACTGTGGATTTCTGCGTTCTACTCTGCGCTAATGTGTTCTGCCTGGCTCTGGGGATGCCAGCAATGGTGCTCGCGACACGTTTCGTTAAGTCATGTTACGTTCGGTTATGTCACGATTGGTTAGGTTATGGGAGGATGGCTTCGTCATCAGTGCTGTAGTCTGCTACTAGGAGGATTCCTGCCCCTTCAGTTCATCAATATATTTAGCGTGGGTCTGGGAAGGCCAGCAATAGCGGCGTCGGCAAGTTATGTTGGGTCAGGTTACGTTCGGATAGGTTTGGCTAGGCATAGTTTGGTTAGGGTATCATTAACTTCTGTGCTGCACACTGCTATTCGGTGGATATCTGCTCTCCACTATGTTCTAGTATGTCCAGCTTGGCTCAGGGAAGCGCAGAAATAGCGGTCTCGACACGTTATGTTAAGTTGGGCTATGTTTGGTTGCGTTCCTTTGGTTTGGGTTAGGATTGGCTTGCTCTGGCTTTTCTGATATATACTGAGATTCTCAAGATTCCCTCGCTCTACTGTCCACTAAAGTGTTCTGCTTGGCACTGGGGAGGCCGGTAATAGTGTTTGCGGCAAGTTAGGTTCGGTTAGGTTACGTTTGGTTATGTTACGATTGGTCAGGTTAGGAGAGGGTTGCTTTGACTTTAGTGCTATAGTCTGCTGATATGTGGATTTCTGCGGCCTACGTGGCTCTAATTGCTTCGGCATGGCTGTGGCAATGCCAGCAATAGTGTTCTCGACACTTCATCTTGTGTCAGATTACGTTCGGTTGGGCAGGGTTATGCTAAGATTGGTGAGGATAGCTCTAAATTTTGTCCTGTACACTGCTATTCGGCGGACTTCTGCGCTCTAATGTGCCCTAGTATGTCCTGCTTGGCTCTGCAGAGGGCAGAATAGCGGTCTCGGCACGGTACGTTGAGTTAGGCTATGTTTGGAAATGTTCAGTTGGTTTGTGTTAGGTATGGGTAGCTTTGACTTTTCCGATATACACTGCGACCCTATGGATTTCTGCGTTCTACTCCCCACTAATGCGTTCTGTTCGGCTCTGGGGAGGCCAGCAATGGCGGTCGCGGCGCGTTAGAATGAGTGAGGTTTTTTTGGTGGTGTTACGATTGGTTAGGATAGGAGAGGATAACTGAGACTTTAGTGCTATTGCCTGCTATGAAGTGGATTGCTGCGCCGGACGGTACTCTAATTCTTTCAGCATGTCTAGGGGAAGGTCAGCAATGGTGGCCTCGGCACGCTACGTTGAGTCAAGTTACGTTCGGTAAGGTTAGGTTAGGCTAAGTTTGGTTAGGATCGTTTTTACTTTTGCCCTGCGCACTGCTACAAGGTGGATTTCAGCGCTGCACTGTACCCTAGTATGTCCTGCTTGGCTATGGGGAAGGCAGCAATTGCAGTCTCGGCAGGTATGGTTGAGTTATGCTATGATGACTTGTGTTCTGTTCGTCTTTTGTCAGCTTAGGGCAGCTTTGACTTTTCTTATGTGCACAGCGAATATAAGGATATCTGCGTTCTACTCTTCAATAACGTGCGCTGCTTGACTCTTGGGAGGGCAGCAATTGCGTTCTCGGCACATTGGGTTCAGTTAGGCTGCGTTTGGTTATGTCCTATTTGTTTGGGTTCTGCTTGGGTAGCTATGACTCTTCTGATATACAGTGTGATTCCATGTATTCCTGCGATCTACCCTCCAGTAATGTGTTCTGCTTTTCTCTGGGGTGGCCAGCAACAGTGGTCGTTGCAAGTTAGATTGCGGCAACTTACGTTTGGTCATGTTACGTTTTCTTAGGTTAGGAGGTGATAGCTTTGACTTTAGTGCTGTAGTCTGCTATTAGGTTGATTCCTGCGCCCCCGGTTTCTCTGATATTTTCAGCTTGGCTCTGGGAAGGACAGCAATAGTGGTCTCTGCACGATTCGAGGAGTCACGTTACTTTCGGTTACGTTGCGTTTGGCTAATTTTAGCTAGGATAGCCTGACTTTTGTGTTGTGCATGCAATTCGGTTGACTCCTGCGCTCTGCTGTGCTCTAGTATGTCCTGCTTGGCACTGGCGGTGGTAGCAGCAGCAGTCTCTACAGTTTGGTTTGTGTTAGTCTATGTTCGGGTATGTTCTGTTAGCTTGGGTTATGTTTGGGTAACTTCGAATTTCCACATACACACTGCAATTATATGGATTTCGCGTTCCTCTTTCCGCTAATGCGCTTCGTTGGATCTGGGGCGGCCAGCGGTAGTGCTCTCGGCACGCTAGGTTGGGTTATGTTATGAGTGGTTATGCTACGATTGGTTAGGTTAGGGAAGCATAACTATGGCTACAGTGCTATGGTCCGGCATTAGGTGGATCTCTGCGCCCTACAGTGCTCTAATATTACCAGCTTGGCCATAGGAAGGCCAGCAATGATGGTCTCGGCACTTTATGTTTAGTCAGGTTACGTTCGGCTAGGTTAGGTTAGGCTAAGTTTTGCTAGGATAGCTTCAACCTTTGTGCTGTGCACTGCTGCTCTGTTGATCTCTGCGACCTACTGTGCTCTAGTATTCTCTGCTTGGTTCTGGGGCGGGCAGCAATAGCGGTCTCGGCAAGATAGTTTGAGTTATGCTATGATCCGTTATACTCCGTTGGCGCCTGTAGCCGTGACTTTTCAGTTATACACCGCGATTCTATGGACGTCTGCGTTCTACTCTCCACTGACGTGTTCCGCTTGGCTCTGGGGAGGACAGCAGTAGTGCTCGCGGCACGTTAAGCTGAGTTCGGTTACGTTCCGTTATGTTACGATTGGTCAGGTTAGGAGGGGATAAATTTGGTTTTCGTGCAATAGTCTGCTATTCTGTGGATTTCTGGGCCCAACAGTGTCTAATATTTTCAGCTTCTCTCTGGAATGGCCAGCAATGGTGCTCTCGGCACGTTATGCTTATTCAGGTTACGTTCGGTAAGGTTGGGCTAGGCAAGGTTTGGTTGGGATAGCGTTACTCTTTGTACTGTGCACTACTATTCGGGGGACTTCTGTACTCTGCTGAGCTCTGGTATGTCCAGCATGGTTCTGTGGGGTGGTTTGGTTATGTCCTTTTGGCTTTGGTTAGGCATACGTAGCCTCGGCTATCCTGATGTACACCGCGATTCTATGGATTTCTGCGTTCTGCTCTCCACTAGCGTGTTCTGTTTGGCTCTGTGGAGGCCACAAATAGCTGTCGGGGCACGTCAGCTCCAGCTAAGTTACGTTCGGATTTTTTACGATTGGCTAGGTCGGGAGAGGGTAGGTCTGACTTTAGTACTATAGTCTGCTATTAAGTGGATTCCGGCGCCCTACAGTGCTCTAACGCTTTAAGCTTGGCACTGGGAAGGCCAGCAATAGTGGTCTCTGCTCGTTAATTTGAGACATGTTACGTCCGGTTAGGTTTGGTTAGGATGAGTTTGGCTATGGTAGCTTTAACTCTTGTGGTGTGCAATGCAACACGGTTGACTCCTGCGCTCTACTGTGCTCTAGTATGCCCTGCTTGGCACTGGGGATAGTAGGAACAGCGGCCTCGGTAGGTTAGATTGTGTTAGGCTATGTTTCCCTGTGTTCTGTTGGTTTGGGCTGGTCTTTGGTAGCTTTGACTTTTCTGATGTACACTGCGATACTGCGGATTTCTGTGTTCTACCCTCCTCTAATGTGTTCCGCTTGGCTCTGTCGAGGCCAGCAATAGTGCTCGTGGCACTTCTGCTTGAATTAGGTTACGTATGGTTATGTTATAAAAGGTTAGGTTGGGAGAGGAAGCTTTGACTTTAGTGTAATAGTCTGCTATTAGGTGTAATTCTGCGCTCTACAGTGTTCTAATATTTTCAGCTTTGCTCCAGGAAGGCCAGAAACAGTTGTCTCGGCGCTTTATGTTTTGCCTACTTATGATCGGTTAGGTATTGTGAGGCTAAGTTTGGTCAGAATAGCTTTAGCTTTTGTGCTGTACACTGCTATTCGGAGGATTTCTGCGCTCTACTGTGCTCTAGTATGTCCTGCTTTGCTCTGGGAATGGTGGCGAGGGCGGTCGCGGCACGTTAGTTTGTGTCACGCTATGATTTGCTATGTTTTGTAGGTTTGGTTGTGGTTTGTGTAGCTTTGACTTTTCTGATGTACATTGTGATTCCATGAATTACTGCGTCCTATCCTCCGCTAATGTGCCCTGCTTGGCACTGGGGAGGACAGCAGTAGTGGTCGCGTCACGTTGTGCTGTGTTGTGTTATGTTACGTTCGGTTATGTTATGTTTGGCTTGGTTAGGAGAGGATGGCTTTGATTTTGGAGCTATAGTCTGCTACTATGGGGTTTCTCCGCCCTACTGTTCCCTAATATTTTCAGCTTGGCTGTGGGATGTCCAACAATAGTGGTCCCGTCACGTTATCTTGAGTCAGGTTACGTTCGTATTGATTGGGTCAGGCTACGTTTGGACAGGATAGCTTTAACTTATGTGCTGTACACTGCTATTCGGTGAATCACTGCGCTCCACGGTGCACAAATGCGACCTGCTTGGCTTTGCGAAGAGCAGCAATAGCGGCGTCGGAACGTTAGGTTCAGTTATGCTGTGCTTGCCCATTTTCTGCTGGTTCTGAGTTAGGTCAGTGAAGCTTTGGCTTTTCTGGTATACACTGCGATTATATGGATTTCTGCGCTCCACTCGTCGCTAATGCGCTGTGCTGGATCTGGGACGGCCAGCGGTAATGGTCGCGGCACGTTAGGCTGTGCTATGTTGTGGTCCGTTATGTTTGTAGGAGAGAATGTCTTTAACTTTAGAGCTACAGTCTGCTATCAGGTGGACTTCTGCGTCCTACAGTGCACTAAGATCTTCAGCTTGGCGCTGGGGAGCGCAGTAATAGCAGTCTCGGCACGTTTGGTTGAGCTATGATATGTTTGGTTATGTTGTGTTGATTTGTGTTAGGTTTGGATAGCTATGACTGTTATGATGTACACTGCGATTCCATGGATTTCTGCGTACTACTCTCCACTAGCGTGCTCCGCTTGTCCCTGCGGATGCCAGCTGTAGTGGTCGCGGCGCGTTAGGATGAGTTATGTTACGTTCGGTTATGTTATGGTTGGTGAGGTTAGGAGAGGATAGCTTCGACTTTAGTGCTATAGTCTGCTATTAGATAGATTTCGTCTCCCTACTATGCTTTAATGTTTTCAGCTAGGCTCTGGGAAGGCCAGCAGTAGTGGCCTCGGCACTTTATGGTGTGCCTTGTTACGTACGGTTCGGCTGGTTCAGTCTATGTTTGGTTAGGAGAGCTTTAACTTTTGCGCCTTACACAGCTACTCATGGATTTATCCGACCTACTGTACCGTAGTATGTCCTGCTTTGCTCTGGGGAGGCCAGCAATAGCGGTATTGGCAGGATGGCTTGAGTTAAGCTATGTTTGGTTATGTCCCGTTGGCTTGCGTTAGGTTTGCGTAGCATTGACTTTTCTGATGTACACTGCGTTTCTATGGATTTTTGCGTTCTTCTCTCCACTAATGCCTTATGCTTGGCTCTGGGGATGCCAGAAATTGTGGTCGCGGCAGGTTACGTTGGGTTAGGTTCCGCTTGGATATGTCATGATTGGTTAGGTTAGGTGGGTATCATTGACCTTAGCGCGATAGCCGGCCATTAGGTGGTTTCCTGCGCCCACAGTGCTCTAATGCTCTCAGCTTGGCTCAGGGAAGGCCAGCAATAGTGGTCTCTGCACGTTATGTTCAGACATATTACGTTCGGTAGGGTTGTGTCAGGCCAAGTTTGCGCAGTATAGCCTTATCTTTTGTGCTGATCGCAGCTTCTCGGTGGATTCCTGCGCTCTACCGTGCTGTGGTATGTCCTGCTCGGCTCTGGGTATGGCAGAAATTGCGGTCTCGGCACGTTAGGTTGAGTTAAGCTATGCTCGGTTATGTTCTGTTGGTGTGTATTAGGTATGGGTAGCTTTGACTATTCTGATATACATTGCGAGTCTACGGATTTTTGCGACCTACTTTCCACGGACATGTCTGTTCGATTCTGTGGAGGCCACTAGCGGTTTTCTCGGCGCGACAAGTTGGGCTTTGCAACGATTGATTAGGGTACGCCAGCGCGTGTTATTTCTGGATTGCTTCGACTGTAGAAGTATAAACAGGTGCTCGGTGGATTCTTGCGACCTACTGTTCCCTAGTATGTTCTGCTTGTGTCCGGCGAGGTCAGCAATAGTGGTCCCGCACGTAAGGCTGTGCTATGTTGCGTATGGTTATATCACATTTGGTTAGGTTAGGAGAGGATAGCATTGACTATTGTGCTATACACTGATATTCGGAGGATTTCCGCGCTCAAAATTGTTCTACAATACCCTGCTCGACACTCCGGAGGCCAAGAATTGGCCTCGGGGCACGTTACGTTAACTTTGGCTGCGTTAGGTTAGGACATGTTTGTGTGGGTTTGGTTTGGATATCTTTGGCTTTTCTGCTATACACCGTGATTCTATGGATTTCTGCGACCTGGTCTCATCCTCACAGGTTCTGTTTGGTTCTGGGGAGCACATGATTAGTGGTGGCGGCACGTATGGTTGAGTTTGGTTACGTTATATAGTGTTACGATTTGCCAGGTTAGGAAAGGGTACCTATGACTTTAGCGCTGTACACTGCTATTCGTTGGATTTCCGCAATCTACATTTCTCTGCTATACTCTGCTCGACTCTCTCCAGGCCAGCAATAGTGGTTGTGGCTTGATAGGGTGAGTTAGGTTATGTTCTGTTATGTTAGGTTAGGCTAAGTTTGGCTAGGAACGCTTTGACTTTCGTGCTGTAAACTGTTATTCGGAGGTTTCCTGCGATCAAATGTGCTCTAATATCTCCTGCTTGGCCCTGGGGAGGCCAGAAGTGTAGGTCTCGTCTCATCATGATTAGTTACACTAAGTTTGTATAGGTTAGGTAAGGACAGGTTATGTAACTGTATGTCTGGCTTTTGTGCTATTCACTGCAATGCGGTGGGTTTCTGCGTACTGCTGTGCTCTGGTACACTCTGCTTGTCTT